>NW_019956566.1:0-1168 GCF_002910315.2 Salvelinus sp. IW2-2015
GAGTTGGGGTGGGCATTCTATGTTGTTATTCTATGTTTTGTTCTGTGTGTTATATTTCTATGTGTTTGGCCTAGTATGGTTCTCAGAGGCAGGTGTCGARCGTTGTCTCTGATTGAGAATCATACTTAGGTAGCCTGTTTTCCCACTATGGGTTGTGGGTAGTTAATTTCTGTGTTTCACCATACAGAACTMTTTCGTTTTTTTGTTCGTGTTTTTGTTATTTTGTTCTGTGTTCATTTGATTTATTAAAAATCTAATTATGGACACTTACCACGCTGCACATTGGTCTGACTTTTCCTACTCCTCCTCAGACGAAGAGGAGAATCGTTACAATAAGTAAAGGCCTTTCAAAAAGAGGCTGTCATGATTGACTGTGACACATATTTAACACGTATTGCTTGTTACAGAAGACTACTGTTGTACATTTAATATCCATTCATCCCTGTTACACCTTGATTTGTTGGCTCTCTATGACTGTACATAGTGTGAAATGCGGTTTCCCTAAAGTTATTACCCCCTAAACCTGAATCTGAAATTAACTTTATGATCTTTTCTTAACCGGTTGTAATCTACCTGTTTCAAAATCCCCCCGGTGTACATGCACCGAACATCCATAGGCTGGAGCCACCTGGAAGCTCGGTGCATGTACAAATAAAAAAGAGAACAAAATAGGAATCTCGACAGTGTGGTGGGCTGAGAATCATTATTTAGATGGCTGTTTTATTGTTGTTAAAAGCTTGAAATGTCCACACTGAGAAGGGACCTTGTTTCTAACACTCCGGTAGAGACACACACACACACAAGCCCCCTCCCAGACATTCCTGTTTCATAGACAACAACCCTAAGGGCATTAAAATAGGGGGGGGGGGCATACTCTTTGAAATGTTAAAACACATCCCCCCCAGTTCAAAGAGGTCCCTAGACGTCAATCATCATGACAATTTCAAAGGCATTATATACATATTTTCGCACTCGCTCTAAGGTGTGAGAACAGCAACAGGATAACCACGTGATCCCTTCCCGCCAGGATGTCCTGACCGGATGCCCAAATATGGGCATGCACACGTCATCATGACATAGGGTCATAAATCAAACGTTTGACGTGCGCCGTCTACTTTATTCTCTCTGTAACTGAACAATGCTGTGCCACTGTCCCCTATACAGGTGG
>NW_019956567.1:0-1168 GCF_002910315.2 Salvelinus sp. IW2-2015
CCACTTCAAAACTTCACATAACTTAAGCCACCACTAGCTAACGCTCAATAGAAGTGAATGGGACATTGCATTTAGAAAGCACTTTCAAAAAGATTCCACGGGAGCAGACAGCAAAAAACATGCCCCTGAGTTTGATTAGAAATGCTCATGGCAAGCCCGCACAGGGCAAAATCATAGTGTCTAGCCAACCTTAGTAACAAAGACATAATTTCATTGTTCTGCTGTGTCCATTGATGTGTTTTGATTTAGAACTTGGAGCTCGGCCAAGGGAGGATCTTCATTCAACTTCTTGTTATTATGTTTCCTGATGCATACTACTACTACAACCACTACTACTACTAGTACTACTACTACTACTACTACTACCACCACCACCACCACCACTGGTACCAGCCCAGCAAGCTGTTCCACATGTAGACCTGCAGAGACAGAAAAAAAGAACTGTTATAGTACTAGATTATTTCCTGGTTCTAGTACGAACATATAAATGAACACAAATTGCCATACAAGTAAACCCGTGTTATGTAATGATTTCTCATGACAGGAAATGACTTGATAGCACTACTACAGGGAAGTCATTGTTGTCGTGAAACTAACATTGACTTTGATATAATACTTGTGGTATTAGATAGGCATTTTTTTCACCATATTGCGTAAGTCAACGTACTGTATAAAACATGTGGCTAACATTCCATCTGAAGAGCTAATGGGTATGCAGGCTTTTGTGACAGCCCTGCTCAAACACCCAATTCTGATTTTCAAGGTCCTATAGAACAGTAGAACATGGTGTGCTAATGTATTGGGAAAAAATTATTGAAAAAATTACCAAAAACGTTTAAAAAAATCTGAAAGTATAAAAAGAAAAAGGCCTAATTCCCAGTTAAAATGTATACATTTCCATGCGTTCTATATCGCTAACGTTCTCTGAATCATTGTAGGAAAGAATGCAATCTCAGCAGCTTTCATGTGGTCCAAAACTTGAGCAATTTACACCAACATTTACCGAATGATACTTTAACAAACGTAATGCACCCGCAGCGGTGGAAAAGTGTTTAGGACATGTTCTATAGTTGCCATGTCGTCTCCCAGTAGCGGCCTAAGAACAGAGCTCCCGTAAATTTGTACATAGTTGTTTTGAATTATTCCTTTTTGATAACATCGTGTTTTT
>NW_019956568.1:0-1167 GCF_002910315.2 Salvelinus sp. IW2-2015
GTGTGTGTGGGTCCAACTTCCATGGCTTTTGGGAAGCGCACTGCAACATCTCCAGCGTGGCATGACTCTCCATAGTCTGCAGCCGAGTAACAAATTACAGCCGCGGATTCCATGGAGCCCCGGCCTCGCCCCCGGAGTGGTGGTCTCAGTGGATGCCCCGGAGCAGCCGTCAAGGGGTGGGGAAAGGCGAGAGCTAGCCTGCGCGTAAATCACCGCCTCAAAGCCCGGAATGGACTTTTCCCTGCCAAGGGAGGAGATCTCCCGTTTTGTAAATCTTGATTCATTGTGAAGGGRAAGAGTGAGGAGGTGATTTGTTAAAAACGCAACAACGGGGCGTCGGGGTCGGMTACGCTGAAATGCCACTGAACGCAGTACTTTACTAGGAGTCGGAGTGGGCAGACAGGAGGACAATGTGCGGGGGATTGGTCCATCTGTTCCTCTGACCAGAACAATCTGAGATGTGGCCAGCCTACGATGTAAACTTTTTAAACACCATTCTCCTGTATTATTAGGGGGATTGGTAAATCCCCAGCCTAAACAAAATGTGTGTGATTCGCATAAATTAAATGTGCATGATATTGATAATGGGGATGATGAAGATGGTGATGATGTTGATAATGGTGATGATGAAGATGGTAATAATGTTGATAATGGTGATGATGAAGATGGTAATAATGTTGATAATGGTGATGATGAAGACGGCGATGAAGATGACGATGACGATGATGATGATGATGATGATGATGATGATGATGATGATGATGATGATGATGATGATGATGATGATGAATAAGACTGTTGGTCATCATCAGCAGCACTGTGCTATATAGTTGTAACCTGGTGAAGTAGGCCTGGTTCAGAAATAYTTTTTACTTTTTTTTATGAAAATGCAAGTTTTTAGTCATCACCGTTGGAGCAGCAAACGAGACCCAGTACCCTTAATCAACACAATTCTTTCTTTAATTGAAATTATTTGGAAAATTTGTTTCCCTCCACGATACTAAACTGATGCCAAGGCTGAACCCAGGGCATCCGAGCACGTGGCCAATTACACACACAGAGAACGCTCCATGGTTTAAGCCCATAAAATCTGTGTTTAGGAATATTACTCACTGTGTGTGTGTGTGTGTGTGTGTGTGTGTGTGTGTGTGTGTGTGTGTGTGTGTG
>NW_019956569.1:0-1167 GCF_002910315.2 Salvelinus sp. IW2-2015
CTGACATGGGCTAGTTGATCTGTATATTTCTGACAAGTTATAAATAGCTCTCTAGGGCCTGCAATGACCGACATGACAAGAGGAATACTGATGATGCACTACCCAATTTAAAAATTGCACCTTGTGCATTCTACTTTTACAACTTTCGAGAGTAAGTTGAAAGCCCAACAAAGTTCCTAAAATAAAAAAATTAACCAGTGGCCTAAACTGTTCTATTTGAGAAGGCTGCTCCTCCCTACTAGCTTTWGCCCAATGAGGTGATGGGCCTTTGCCTGGTGCCCCACAACTCAGCATAATCGAATCCACCCAATGTGCCGCAAAATTAAACATCAGTTCTGATTGGTGTATTCCATGTTGTTTAAACAGGTTAGATAGAAAGACATTCATTTGTTGACCTGAGTCACCTGACCTTAAATGGACCTCTTGCAACCTCTTGTTGAGGAGAGTTTGTGTCTGTGGAATAACATCAAATGTGTTTTTGGTTGACCTGTCAAGAAGTGTTCTTCGCATCACTGCTTCTCTGTCAGAGAGAAACCCTTCCAAGTCATTCACCCTCTGTCAAAATACCCCACTAACACACACTCACTCAGACTGAGACGGAAGAAGGAAACAGAAATAAAAACGCATTGAAAAGATCTATCTGATCTATCTAGTCTACCAATAAGATAGGAACACACCTCAGTTTAGCTGGGAAAGGCTGCTTGGAAGGTTTGAGTGAGATCGCCTCACTGTGGACAAGAACTGCCATTACACCATCATGCACTAATCACAATTACCTGTAGATCTGAAATGGAAATCATCACGTTTCTTTATAAGAAATTGAATATGAATACTGTAGCCTATATCTCTCAATGGTTTCCTTACTGTAGTCTTGAAGATCCAGTGAATGACAACACGATACAGAGCTCCCCAACATCGAAGGAGGGAGTRGAATACTGCCGCCTTGGTTGATACCTCTTCTAGGGCCCTGTGTTTTGCGCAATCATTTATCTTGTATCTAAAACCTTTTCCAGAAATGATKATTACAKCAAAAATCGAAGCAATTGACTTAGGATGGCCCTGAACTATATGACATGAAAGTAAAAGAGGACAGTTTGATGAAAAAGCTTTAAATAAAGGTTCAAATCCAGGCATGTCACATAATTGCACAAAACACTCAGACCTACT
>NW_019956570.1:0-1167 GCF_002910315.2 Salvelinus sp. IW2-2015
CATTCAAGTCAGGACCAGTCAGGCTTCTGGTGAAGGAGTAACTTCAGCCAATAGAAATCTTAATCAGACCCCAATATTGTGACACCCTTTTATTCCCCCCCCCCCCCCCCTCTGGTCATGTCCCCAAGTAAGTAATGTCTTTGGACCCCCCCCACTGACTACACAAAACAGACACAGTTGTGACCCATCAAGAATATTCAGCGCTGTCAACCCATCGCTCTTTAGTTGATGGATATCAGGGAATGTCATTTGGGTTGTACATGTTCGTTTTTTGGTCGTTTGAAGGATGATTTTATCCAATTTGATGGGAAGCGGGGGAGGAAGCCACAATAGCGGTAGGGGTTTAATTAATAGGCTTTGCGTTGTGGTGTAATTTTTCTGCCATGGATGGGTGCCAGGGCTAGAAACCATACAGGAACGGGCTGTTCAAACCCACATGTCCTTGTATTTACTAGATAATTGTTAACTGGTATTTATTTGAAGTAATTKAATATAATCGTGAACCAGTTGGTTCCAATTTATGGTCCCTTGCGCTAATTGATTGAATGAAAACAAAAAGATAGTTATTGAGGCAAAAGCGATGTCATTATGCTGTTACAATGTAAATTCCAGGTAAACCACGGACCGTGAACTAAAGCCATAGCCTGTAACTAAACAGGCGTACTGTTACCAATCACAACATTCAGCGGCCAAACCAGAGGGGAGCCCCGGACAAATCGTTTATCTCTGGCTTTCGGTTGACTTGTCCGTCTGCGTGTTTTTTGCCTGACCTGCCATCCTTTTGTGTGGCACCCTGGCGCATCCCATCTCCTTCCACCCCTTGATGAAAATGTCAATTTGTCAAATGGCAAGCGAGCTATTAGCTGGGTGCTTAGCTTCACAGGGTGAGATCGGTGCAAGACCAGTTAGCGGTGCCCTCATGCGGAACGCCTCAAATTATGCTGATTGGTCAAATCATATTTAGCCGAGGGAACTTGATGGGGGTAATTGTGTCCTTCTGGCTCCGGACCGTGGTCATTACCATTTTTTGGACGTGAGGCGTTGAAAGCCATTAGTGGTGCGGTGGGTTGAAAGCGGCCAGGGTGGCGTGCTCTCCAGACAGGCCTGACACCTTGCCTACCGGACGCTCCACGCCCACTTCAATTTCAAGGTCGCGGCGCGCACGCC
>NW_019956571.1:0-1167 GCF_002910315.2 Salvelinus sp. IW2-2015
TGGACTTGGTCTTTTACCAAATAGGGCTATCTTCTGTATACCACCGCTACCTTGTCACAACACAACTGATTGGCTCAAACACATTAAGAAAACTTCTTTGGAATCGGTGTCCCTTCCACGGGACGGTTGAGCTAACATAGGCTAATGCGATTATCATGAGGTTGTAAGTAACAAGAACATTTCCCAGGACATAGACTTATCTGATATTGTCAGAAAGCTTAAATTCTTGTTAATCTAACTGCACTGTCCAATTTACAGTAGCTATTACAGTGAAATAATACCATGCTATTGTTTGCGGAGAGTGCACAATTTTGATCATGAAAAGCTATTAATAAACAAATTAAGCACATTTGGGCAGTCTTGGTACAACATTTTAAACAGAAATTCAATGTTTCATTGAATCAGTCTAAAACTTTGCACATACACTTGCATTTCTCTTGCATTTCTCTTGCATTTCAAAGATGATGGCACAAAAAATACAAAAGAATGGTTCGTTTTTTCTTTGTATTGTCTTTTACCAGATCTATTGTGTTATATTCTCTTACATTTCCACAAACTTTAAAGTATTTCCTTTAAAATGGTACCAAGAATATGCATATCCTTGCTTCAGGGCCTGAGCTACAGGCAGTTTGATTTGAGTATGTCATTTTAGGCGAAAATTGAAAAAAAGGGGCGGTTAAGGAGGTTAAAAAGAAATTCCACAAATTAACTTTTAACAAGGCACACCTGTTAATCGAAATGCATTCCAGGTGACTACCTCATGAAGCTGGTTGAGAGAATGCCAAGAGTGTGCAAAGTTGTCATCAAGGCAAAGGGTGGCTGGCTACTTTGAAGAATTAAATATAAAATATATTTTAATGTGTTTAACACTTTTTTGGTTACTACATTATTACATATGTGGTATTCTACGTTGTAGAATAATAGTGAAGACATCAAAACTATGAAATAACACATACGGAATCATGTAACAAAATAAAGTGTGTAAAAAAATCTAAATATATTTCAGCCATTCAGTGGTGTTGTGACAATGTAGGGTTGGTATACAGAAGATAGCCCTATTTGATAAAATACCAAGTCCATATTATGGCAAGAACAGCTCAAATAAGCAAAGAGAAACGACAGTCCGTTATTACTTTAAGACATGAAGGTCAGTCAATGCGGAAAATT
>NW_019956572.1:0-1167 GCF_002910315.2 Salvelinus sp. IW2-2015
ACAGAAGATAGCCCTATTTGGTAAAAGTCCATATTATGGCAAGAACAGCTCAAATAAGCAAAGAGAAACGACAGTCCATCATTAGTTTAAGACAACAACTTTGAACGTTTCTTTAAGTGCAGTCGCAAAAACCATAAAGCGCTATGATGAAACTGGCTCATGAGGACCGCCACAGGAAAGGAAGACCAAGAGTTACCTCCGCTGCAGAGGATAGGTTCATTCGAGTTACCAGCCCAAATATATGCTTCACAGAGTTCAAGTAACAAACACATCTCATCAACTGTTCAGAGGAGACTGCGTGAATCAGGCCTTCGTGGTTGAATTGCTGCAAAGAAGCCACTACTAAAGGACACCAATGAGAAGAAGAGACTTGCTTGGGCAAGAAACATGAGCAATGGATGTTAGATGGTGGAAATCTGTCCTTTAGGTCCAAATTTGAGATTTTTGGTTCCAACCACTGTGTCTTTGTGAGATGCAGAGTATGTGAACGGATGATCTCTGCATATGTGGTCCCCACCGTGAAGCATGGAGGAGGAGGTGTGATGGTGTGTGGGTGCTTTGCTGGTGACACTCAATGATTTATTTAGAATTCAAGTCACACTTAACCAGCATGGCTACCACAACATTCTCCAGCGATACGCCATCCCATCTGGATTGTGCTTAGTGGGACTATCATTTGTTTTTCAACAGGACAATGACCCACCACACCTCCAGGCTGTGTAAGGGCTATTTGACCAAGAAGGAGAGTGATGGAGTGCTGCATCAGATGACCTGACCTCCAATCACCCGACCTCAACCCAATTGAGATGGTGTGGGATGAGTTGGACTGCAGAGTGAAGGAAAAGCAGCCAACAAGTGCTGAACATATGTGGGAACTCCTTCAAGATTGTTGGAAAAGCATTCCTGGTGAAGCTGGTTGAGAGAATGGCAAGAGTGTGCAAAGCTGTCATCAAGGCAAAGGGTGGCCTTTTTTGAAGAATCTAAAATATATTTTGGTTACTACATGTTACTACATGATGTTTCAAAAGTGTTGCATAAAGATTTGTTGGCATTTTATTGCTTTGATGTCTAGTAGTTCTGATGTCTTCACTATTGTTCTACAATGTAGAAAATAGTAAAAATAAAGAACAACCCTTGAATGAGTAGTTGTGTCCAAACTTTTGACTG
>NW_019956573.1:0-1167 GCF_002910315.2 Salvelinus sp. IW2-2015
ACCTCCCTCTGCAACTGGATCCTGGACATCCTGACGGGCCGCCCCCAGGTGGTAATGGTAGGCAACAAAACATCTGCCACTCTGATCCTCAACACTGGGGCCACTCAGGGGTGCATGCTTTGTCCCCTCCTGTACTCCATGTTCACCCACGACTCTGTGGCCAAACACGACTCCAACACCATCATTAAGTTTGCTGACAACACAACAGTGGTAGGCCTGATCACCGACAACGATGAGACAGTCTATAGGGAGGTCAGAGACCTGGCAGTGTGGTGCCAGGACAACAACCCCTCCCTCAATGTCAGCAAGACAAAGTAGCTGACAGTGGACTATAGGAAAAGGAGGGCTAAACAGGCCGTCATTAACATAGACGGGGCTGAAGTGGAGCGGGTCGAGAGTTTCATGTTCCTTTGTGTCTACATCACCAACGAACTATCATGGTCTAAACACACCAAGACAGTTGTGAAGAGGGCACAACATAATCTTTTCCCCCTCAGATCCTCAAAAAGTTCTACAGCTGCACCATCAAGAGCATCCTGACCGGTTGCATCACTGCCTGGTATGGCAACTGTTCGGCATCTTACCATAAGGTCCTACAGAGGGTAATGCATATGGCACAGTACATCACTGGGGCCAAGCTTCCTGACATCCAAGACCTGTATGCTAGGCAGTGTCAGAGGAAGCCCCAACAAAATCTCAGACTCCTGGCACCCAAGTCATAGACTGTTCTCTCTGCTATCGCATGGCAAGCAGTAGAGGAGTGCCAAGTCTAGGACCAAAAGGCTCCTTAAAACTTCTTATGGATCAAATCCCTTTAGCGGGATCGATTTGACAACATCCGGTGAAATGGAAGAGCGCCAAATTCAAATTAAATTACTATAAATATTAAACTTTCATGAAATCACACATGCAATACACCAAATTAAAGTTACACTTGTTGTTAATCTAGAGACAGTGTCAGATTTCAAAAAGGATTTACGGCGAAAGCAAACCATGCTATTACCTCAGGACAGCACCCCATCAAACAAAGACAGACAATCATAATTCAACCCGCCAGGAGTGACACAAAACTCAGAAATAAAGATATAATTCATGCCTTACCTTTGACGAGCTTCTTCTGTTGGCACTCCAATATGTCCCATAAACATCACAAATGGTCCTTTTGTT
>NW_019956574.1:0-1167 GCF_002910315.2 Salvelinus sp. IW2-2015
CTCCCCACCGGCTTCCCATCCCCAAGCTCTCCTCCGGTTAGCTAGCCGTTCACTCCCGGTTAGCTAGCCGTTCACCCCCGGTTAGCCATTCGCTCACCCCCGGGTTAGCCATTCGCTCACCACCGGGATAGCCATTCGCTCACCCCCGGGTTAGCCATTCGCTCACCCCCGGGTTAGCCATCCGCTCACCCCGGGTTAGCCAGCCATTCACTCATGATTAACTAGCTACTCACCCCCGGTTAGCTAGCTGCCCCTACTGGCACCCAGGCTAGCTGTTCAAAACACCTGTGAGGCCTCTTTGGATAGATTAATGAAAAAATGCACAGTTCATGTTTAAGTTTCGGCATGAAAGTGAGGCTCCTGCCAATGTCCACCCTAATGTCCACTCATTACATCTACATTGTAAATGTACACCTCATGGTTAGGGCCCAAACGTTTTCCTGGCCAGATCTCATGGTCAGGAAAACTCCTCGTCCTAATTATCATTGGTTCTGACCTTTCCATAGCCCTGGTACAGGGTGTTACGTACGGCTTGCTTACGCGGCGCTTTCAGGATTAAGGAGTCCGCTTGCTTCCCAGCCGAAACAGTTTGGAAGAGTTTGTTATATTTTGGACTTTGGTTTTTCGGCTGTACAGGCACACAGCATTTTTTCTGGAGGTAAGCCGAAGTTCGAAGCCAAAGCTTACTTCCCTTCGTCGGTGATTGGTCAAAAGTAGGGATTCTTCAATAAAGTCTTTGTTGTCGTTCAGCGAGAGACGACTCGTTTTCATGCACATTTTTTCATTGAGAAATACTGCACCAAACATCTAAAATTGCTCGACTAAGATCTCGGCAAAAACGTAAAAATTAATTAGTTATCTTAGATTCATTTGGACTATTTTGAGGAAGTGTATACTGGCTACAGTGTCTCAAAATGGACAAACAGTACTATTGCCACTATTTTTCTTTTTTTTTTCAAGCGAAGGTCTTTTATGAGATTATGCGAATATACTCGTTCAGTTCGACTAGACAAGTTTTGCTAGGCGCCAGCCGAGCTGAAGCATGCTGATGCCTTTAGCAATCCGCATGTGACGAACTGGACCAAAGCTAACCTTTCTCTGGCCCCCCCCCCTTCTCCATCTCCACAGAACACAGAAGGCCACTACTCCAGCTGGTCCAGCAGCCTG
>NW_019956575.1:0-1167 GCF_002910315.2 Salvelinus sp. IW2-2015
GTGTGTGTGTGTGTGTGTGTGTGTGTGTGTGTGTGTGTTCTAGGTATCGTCAGCGTGCCCAGGTCCTCTCCTCCATCCATAAGGACCAACCAGGTCACCCGGTAACGAGAGCTGTCTATTGGATAAGCTACATCCTCCGTCACCATGGCGCCAACCATTTACGATCCTCTGTCTACACTGTGTCCACCTACCAGTACTTCCTATTGGACGTTGTGCTGGTCGTAGGGGCGGGGCTGGCCCTGATTGGCTACCTGTTTTACCGGATAGCAGGGCTACTAAGGTCAAAGGTTAAGGTTCAGGAGCGGGGGAGTGAGGTTGGCCACGGTGACAGTGGCGACGACAAGGCAAACGGACATTGCCATAGCAACGGAGCGGTCGCTAACGGGAAGMACAAACGTAACGGAGCGCCGGTGGAGAACGACAAGAAGATGAAGTAAAGGGGCGGAGACTCTGTTCTGGGGTCAGAGGTCGGAGAGGAAGCTGATTCTAATGTAGAGATTTAGGGTTTGGGGGAGAACAGAACACTCCTCATTCTGGGAGACTGCAGAAAGACGGGGATGAGGTGTGTGTGTGTTTGTTTCGGGGGAGGGAGGAGGGTTCAACCAATGCTTACAAAACAACAACAACATCAACAACCAAGGAGCTGGAAAGTCCAAAAGTCCTCCTCTCTCTCTCTCTCTCTGTCTCTGTCTCTCTCTCTGCCCCCTCTCTCCTCTCCTCTTATCTCTGGAATGGAAGGATGATGAAGAGAGTCTCTGTTTAACACCAACAAGGTTAAACTATGTGAGGTTTTGAAGGAGAATCGCTGCTCACCAAGCGACGGTGGACATGTGTTACATATAACAACAACACGCTAAGCTATTCTTTAATCAGATTATATTTTATTTATTTAATTTCACTCATCAATCAGTCAAAATGCAGTGTACAGTACATCCTAACAGGGTTGGAATGATATAATGTTATGTTAGTTAGATATACAGTATAATTAGATTTAATGTATGTCTGTTTCTCTGTCTGTCTGGGATTTGTTATGTTAGTAAGATATACAGTGTATTTAGACAGAGAGACAGACTTTATATCTATCTGCTTCCCTCATTCCCTCTAGACTGTCCCTAATGGCCCCTATTCCTTCCCTCATTCCCTCTAGACTGTCCCTAATGGCCCCTA
>NW_019956576.1:0-2263 GCF_002910315.2 Salvelinus sp. IW2-2015
CAATTTTGATAAACTCCCATATCTACTGGGTGAAATTCCACAGTGTGCCATCACAGCAGCAAGATGTGTGACCTGTTGCCACAAGAAAAGGGCAACCAGTGAAGAACAAACACCATTGTGAGTGTAATGTTCACTGTTAATTTTTGTTGTTAATTTCACTTTTGTTTATTTTCTACTTTACTTGCTTTGGCAATGTAAACGTACTGTATGTTTCCCATGCCAATAAAGCCGTTAATTTAATTTAATTGATTTGACTTGAGAGAGAGAGAGCTGTCACCTACAGAGAGATGAACCTGGAGAAGAGTGCCCTATGCAAGGTGCTCCTGGGGCTCTGTTCACAAACACAAACAGACTCCAAAGAGCACCAGGACAGCAACACAATTAGACACAACTAAATCATGGGAAAACAGAAAGATAATTACTTGAACAAAAAGAAACTGAGAAAACTAGAATGCTATTTGGCCCTGAACAGAGAGTACACAGTGGCAGAATACCAGACCACTGTGACTGACCCAAACTTAAGGAAAGCTTTGACTATGTACAGACTCAGTGAGCATTACCTTGCTATTGAGAAAGGCCGCTGTAGGCAGACCTGGCTCTCAAGAGAAGACAGGCTATGTGCACACTGCCCACACAATGAGGTGGAAACTGAGCTGCACTTCCTAACCTCCTGCAAAATATATGACCATATTAGAGACACGTATTTCCCAAAGATCACACAGATCCACAAAGAATTTTGAAAACGATCAAACAGTGATAAACTCCCATATCTGTTAGGCAAATTACGGCAGTGTGGCATCACAGCATCGTATCCTGCTGCCATGAAAACAGGAAAACGTGGAGTTCAACTAACAAACAACACTGTAAATACAACCTGTATTCATCTGATGACTTGTCTTCCCCTACTATTCATACTACAACTATGAGCACATTGTTAAAAAGAACACGGCTTCGTCCTTTTGAAACATTTATGACGTCATGTTTAGAGGACAATTGTTTGCTTTTTTGTAGATTTGTTTCTCACTTTTGTTTATTGTTTATTTCACTTGCTTTGGCAATGTTTCCCATGCCAACGAAACGCTTTGAATTGAGCGAGNAGAGAGAGAGAGAAATGTAAGTGAGAGGGAATGAAAATGTGATGAGGGAGGGAGGGAGGGAGGGAGGGAGGGAGGGAGGGAGATCTCTCTCCCTCTTTCTTTCTTTCTTTCTTTCTTTCTTTCTTTCTCTCTCTCTCCCTCCCTCGCTTTCTCTCTCTCTCTCTCGCTTGTCTCTCTCTCCCCCTCTCTCTCTTTGTCTTTCTCTATCTCCCTCTTTCACTGTCTCTCTCTTCCTCCCTCATTCTCTCTCTCCCCATTTTCTTCTCTCTCCATCCCTCCCTCTCTTTAGTGGGGACATTAGACCAGATTACACAGTGCTCTCCTCTGCCTACGTTGTTCAGACAGCCAAATAAAGCACCTGCTATTTTTCTGCTCTCTATCAAATAATGTCCAAAATGGTACCCTATTCCCTATGTAGTGCACTACCTTTGACCGGAGCCCATGGCATAGTAGTCCACCACATAGGGAATAGGGTACCAGTTGGGACAAAACCAGATTGTTAGGGTCGTATATTTACCCTGATACTTCCTTCCTTCCATCCATCCATCTCTCCCTCCATCCCTCCTTCCATCCCTCCTTCAATACCATCTCTCCTTCCTCCATCCATCCCTCCTTCCATCCCTCCTTCAATACCATCTCTCCCTCCATCCCTCCTTCCATCCCCCCTTCAATACCTCCATCTCTCCATCCATCCCTCCATTCCTCCATCTCTTCATCCCTCCTTCCATCCCTCCTTCAATACCATCTCTCCTTCCTCCATCCATCCCTCCATTCCCCCTTCCATCCCTACATCCCTCCCTCCTTCCATCACTACCGGTGGTGAATGCCAAGAGATGACAGACGCTCTTTAGCCATTGTGCCAAAACGCCCCCTACATAGACACACCACTGCCACCACTGCACAGGGCCAGAGATTCAATTATACGTCGCTATGCCATTTATAAACCAGCCATCCAGACAGACGGAATGGGATTGAGAGTAGATTGGAGGTTAGATGAAAGAGGATAGAGAGAGGGAGGGAGGGATGAGAGAGAGGGGGATCATCTTATCATAAAAAGAGAGAGAAGACTGTCAGAGGACTGTCTAGCAGGGTTCAACCACAGAGGACTGTCTAGCAGGGTTCAACCACAGAGGACTGTCTAGCAGGGTTCAACAACAGAGGACTGT
>NW_019956577.1:0-1166 GCF_002910315.2 Salvelinus sp. IW2-2015
CCCCCCCCCCAGCAAGTGGTTGAAATGACGTAACTACAACCATATGTGGGTTGTAAACTGATTGTATTGACATCATTTCAACCAGCTTTAACCATTGAGCCTTCATAACACATACTGTACCAAATAGAGAGGATCGGTAGATTGAAACATAGTTTGACCTTTAAAACAATAATGTATGCATATTGTAGTGATAATCAATACAGTTAAAGGATAAGAGAGCAACATCCTGTTATTAACATTTGATTCTTCTTTTGTTCATAGATACGGCAAGATCGTATCGGCAAAGGCTATCCTCGATAAAACAACCAACAAATGTAAAGGTCAGTATCACGTATTCTAATATTTATCTCCTTTTCTCCAATTTATCGAAACAAATGATACCTTTTACGGTTGTCAGATAGTATCACACACTGGTATGCTACTAAGCAAATGCATTTGCAATGTAACGTAAAGCAAACTAATATTACGTTGTAGTACTGTAAATGACGGTTGTTTCTGTGCTCCTCCAACTCCAGGGTATGGGTTTGTGGACTTTGACAGCCCTGCATCAGCCCAGAAGACGGTCCATGCCCTAAAGACCAGTGGGATACAAGCCCAGATGGCTAAGGTGAGAGGAACTCTGTGTTCTTCTGTTAGCAGAACAACAGACTGTCTGTCTCGTAGCACAGCAACTACTAATTAACGTGCTCTGCGATAGGATACTCCTGGTTAGCATTTTATGCTATGTTATGAGTTAGCATGTTATGCTAATGTTCCATTCCATGTCTTTGTTTTGTAAATTACAATGACAGATTATTTGGAGCAGTAGACTGTGCGTGTGCATTTAACTGTGTGTGTGTGTGTGTGTGTGTGTGTGTGTGTGCTGTCTCTTATACACATCTAGATGTGTATAAGAGACAGGCTCAGTACACACACACACACTCGTAGGCATACATACATGTGTATAAACATGAAAGCACGCGCACACACACTCACTCACTCACTCACTCACTCCTGTCTCTTATACACATCTAGATGTGTATAAGAGACAGCACACACACTCGTAGGCATACACACATGCTCGCACACAAACTCACTCACGCGCACACACACTCACTCACTCACTCACTCACTCACTCACTCACTCACTCACACACACACACACACACACACTCGTAGGCATACAC
>NW_019956578.1:0-1166 GCF_002910315.2 Salvelinus sp. IW2-2015
AGAGATCATACAACATATTTAACTGTGACTCTTATGTGGATGATGTTAAAAATATTTGTTGGTCTGATGTGATTAAAGAGGAGCATCCAGACGCTGCACTTGATGAATTTATGAAATTGCTTCTTCCAATTATTGATAAATATGCACCTGTTAAGAAATGGACTGTTAGGCTCCATGGATTGATGAGGAATTTAATAAACTGTATGGTTGAAAGAGATGAGGCAAAAGGAGTGGCTAATAAGTCTGGCTGCACATCTGCCTGGCTGACTTACTGCAAACTGAGAAATGAGAAATGATGTGACTAAACTCAACAAAAAGAAGAAGAAACTGTATTATGAAGCCAAGATCAATGATATAAAGAACGATGGGAAAAAAGTACTTTAAATAAAAGACAAATTCAACTCCATCTTTCATCGAATCAGATGGCTTATTCATCACAGAACCATTTGATGTTGCCAATTATTTTAATGATAACTTCATTGGCAAAGTGGGCAAACTCAGGCAGGAAATGTCAACAACAAACAGTGAGCCATCGTATTCATGCATAAAATAACTAATAATGAAAGAAAAGCATTGCGTGTTTGAATTTTGTGAAGTTGGTGTGGGAAAAGGTGGAAAATTATTGTTGTCAATCAACAATGACAAACCTCCTGGCATCAACTACTTAGATGGAAAGCTACTGAGAATGGTGGCTGACTCTATAACCACTCCTACCTGTCATATCTTTTAATTTGTCATATTTTTTATGTATGTTTATAGAGGAAAGTCTTTGTACTCAGACCAAGAAAGAAGCCAAAGTCATTCCGCTTCCCAAGAGTGGCACTGGTTCTAACGGCAGACCTATCAGCTTGCTGCCAGCTCTTAACAAACTGTTGGAAATACAATGCTATTTCTCTGTAAACAAATTAACAGACGTTCAGCACGCTTACAGACAAGGGCACACAACATGTACTGTACTTACACAAATGACTGATGATTGGTTGAAAGAAATTGTTAATAAGAAGATTGTGGGAGCTGTACTGTTATATTTCAGTGCAGCCTTTGATATTATTGACCATAGCCTGTTGTTGAAAAAAGTACCAGTCAAAAGTTTGGACACACCTTTTCCCTCTCATAATGGATCTCAGCCTCTCTCTTTCCCTCTCATAATGGATCTCAGCCTCTCT
>NW_019956579.1:0-1166 GCF_002910315.2 Salvelinus sp. IW2-2015
GCTCTCATTGTTTTATTTTACTGCGGAGCCCCTAGTTCTGCTCAACATGCCTCAGATAGCCCCCTTGTGCCATCCCCCACACATGCGGAGACCGCACCTAGCTTAACTGGCTCCTCCAGCGATGCAATCTTTCTCATCGTCACTCAATGCCTAGGTTTACCCCCACTTTACTCGCACCATACCATACTCATGTCTGTACACTATGCCCTGAATCTATCCTACCACGCGCAGAAATCTGCTCCTTTTATTAGACGACCAGTTCTTATAGACTTTAGCCGTACCCTCATCATACTCCTCCTCTGTTCCTCTGGTGATATACAGGTTAACCCAGGCCCTGTGTGTCCCCAGGCACTCTCATTTGTTGACTTCTGCAACCGTAAAACCTTGGGTTCATGCATCAGAAGCGTCCTCCCTAAGTTTGCTTTATTCACTGCTTTAGCACACTCCGCCAACCCTGATGTCCTAGCCGTGTCTGAATCCTAGCTTAGGAAGGCCACCAACAATTCTGCGATTTCCATCCCCAACTCCAACATTTTCCGTCAAGACAGAACTGGGGCGGAATTGCAATCTATTGTAGAGATAGCCTGCAGAGTTCTGTCGTACTATACAGGTCTATGCCCAAACAGTTCGAGCTTCTACTTTTAAAGATCCATCTCTCCAGAACTAAGTACCTCACTGTTTCCGCTTGTTATAGATCCACCTCAGCTCACAGCTCTGCCCTGGACACCAAATGTGAATTGATTGCCCCCCATCTATCGTCAGAGTTCGTACTGCTAGGTGACCTAAATTGGGATATGCTTAACATTCCGGTCATCCTACAATCTAAGCTAGATGCCCTCAATCTCACACAAATTATCAAGGAACCTACCAGGTACAACCCCAAAAAGTAAACATGGGCACCCGAATAGATATCATCCTGACCAACTTGCCCTCTAAATACACCTCTGCTGTTTTCAACCAGGATCTCAGTGATCACTGCCTCATTGCCTGCGTCCGTTATGGGTCCGYGGTCAAACGCTCCCTAAAACACTTCTGCGAGCCAACCTTTCTAATCGACCTGGCCCGGCCGGGTATCCTGGAAGGATATTGACCTCATCCCGTCAGTAGAGGATGCCTGGTTGTTCTTTAAAAGTGCTTTCCTCACCATCTTAAATAAGCATGCCCCA
>NW_019956580.1:0-1166 GCF_002910315.2 Salvelinus sp. IW2-2015
TGTGTGTGTGTGTGTGAGAAAAAGGTTTATGAGGGGGGTTTATGGGTGTAGTAGGCTTGGTGTCCTTGTAGCTCTCACACATCATGGAAATCCATGCAGAGGTCAAGTCATACACAGCCACCCAGCTCCTAGAAATGCCACAACAGCTAATAAATATGGCTGACTAACATACACGTCAACCATTCTGCTTTTTGACCTTATTGACTCATGATAAATGATCTGGTGTGTGTGTGTGAGAGAGAGAGTCTGCACAGTCAAACCACCACTGGGGTACAGTCTGTAAAGGTCACAGAGCTCTATCCTATCGTAGCCTCTTCTCTCTTCTAGCTCTCTCTCTCTCTCTCCTCCTTTTTACCTCTCCCTATCTCCCCGTCCATCACTCCCCCTCTCTGCTGTTGCCAAATAATCATTGTAGAGCCTTAGTAGATGTGGCTGACACACTGTCTCCACAGCAACCACACTTAGACCAGGAGGGGGGCTAGGAGCCCATTCACTCTGTAGACAAGGAGAGAAACACACACACGCACGCACGCACAGAGACACACACACACCACACACACACACATGCACACTCACACGATGACAAAGCATCACATAATCACTTTGGTTCAATCATTTATGAAAGCAGATGTATAATTCAATAACCAGCATGAAAGATTCAGGAAGTGAAACGCATTGTTTAATCAAACTCTGCCTTCCCTCCCTCTCTCTCTGTCACTCTTTCTTTCTTTCTCCCCCCTCACTCTCTCTTTCACTCACCCCCCTTCCTCCCATGGCTCTAATACCATATTGGTAGTGTACACCAGTTTCCCTGTATGTGTGTACAACTGCACCTCTACTCTCCATAACCTCTCCATCAGACCATGCAATTAATTGGCTGGAGAATAAAATAGGCTTCACCTGCTGAGCCAATGACAGACAGCACAACCTGAAGCAGGAAGCACAGGTATCATCTTACTGTATCTCCACACAGCACTCCAGTTACACAGTTAAACACAGCTCAACACAGTCAAACAGTCAAACAGCTGAACTCAGCAAACCACACAGCACTCTGGTTTGTTGCTACACACCTATAGTTAGCACAGTCCACCCCCCCTACCCCTGTGTGTGTGTGTGTGTGTGTGTGTGTGTGTGTGTGTGTGTGTGTGTGTGTGTGTGTGTGTGTG
>NW_019956581.1:0-1166 GCF_002910315.2 Salvelinus sp. IW2-2015
ACACACACACACACACACACACACACACCCTTGACAGCTAGCTGCACAATGAAGATCTCAACAGTTGTGAGGAGGAGAAAAGGAAAGAGAGGAGAGAGGAGGAGGGATTGAGAGGAACAATTCTTCACATTTCCTCTCCTTTTATGCAGATGAAAGACATGTTTTCACCTCTCGCGCTCGGAGACACTTCCCTGTGGAGACCTCTGTTCAAAATGAGCCCAGTGATTAACCAAGGGTGGCTGTGTCTTCRCGTGCTTGTCACAGTCTGTGTGWSTGTKTGTGTGTTTGTCTTCTATGTGTGTGTTGGTTTTGCGGTGGCGTGTACGTGACCGTATGTTGTCTAAACACCAAAACATCAATTCAAAGTACTATACCGGCGAATGATCAAATATGTGCCCATAGAGCCCAATGATAAGCCAGCCAGGCTAACCAATTAAAATTCTCATCACTGACTGACAAAGCGTCTTATGTGGCAGGGCATCAGCCATGAAAAGCCACTTGATGACTCAATTCATTTGGCGGTCGCTGAAGCCTCACCTAGCCCATAACTTCTCATTAGGGGATCCAAAAGACTTGGCTGGCACACACAGACAGGCAGACAGACACTTATCAAAGGGAGAGAGAGGAGTTACAAAGAAATTGCAATTTTTTGAGAAATTCTGTGACCAGGAAATGAGTAAGAGTATGAGTTCTCTGCCTGCAGGGTGAGGAGGTGAAGTCATTCACGAGAAAGTAACACAAAACCTCTGTCTTTCTCCCACGCGAAGAGGAGCAAATGCGCCGCGCCCACACACACTCCAAAATTAATTGACACATCACACTAGAATACAACTGCAGCCCAAACTTAAATGTAAATGCGATTAYGCTTCCACGTGCTACCTCTCCTTCCCTCTGATATCCCCGTCTTCCGCCATCTTCTTTTCTCTCCTTTCCTCCCCCGTTGTCATTCAACTGTTCCCTGTTCTGTACTTTGTCATGTAGTTGTAGGTTTTGCGTCGACTCCAGGAAGAGTAGCTGCTGCACGTGCTGTAGCTAATGGGGATCCTAATAAACTCAAGTAAACTCCCTGTTCTCCCCATATCCTTTCCACCTCCTGGCTAACCTCCTGTCCCCCTCTCTCCTCCTGTGATCTAGCCCCCCCCCCCTCCACCCCCTCCCTCAGTAGG
>NW_019956582.1:0-1165 GCF_002910315.2 Salvelinus sp. IW2-2015
CCCCCCCTCCTCTCACCACCACCCTGGCTAAGACCTTAATGAAAACCACTGTGTCCGGAAGTCCATCTGTTTGTAAACGCCGCTGGTGGAAAAACCCTATTCAAACTGGGAAGGGACTCCCTCAGAGAGAGGGAGGAAAAGGGGGAGAGAGGAAGAGAGAGGGGGTATCCAGACCTCCCACACTGTATGTGTGTAATGCTCTCTGATTACTCCACACATGCTTGGTCCGGCTGACCGCTCTTAAGGCGATAAGGAGAAGATCTGCTGGACATGGGTGTGGGGGTGAGGGTTACCCGCATATGGGGGTGGGAGGAGAGGAGGGGGTGAGGGTTACCCTGGGTCTGACCAGAGCCTAAACATAGATAACAGGTGGCTATGGAACAGGCCTGAGGAATGGTGGAGTGACCTCTACACACTGTACTGGTTGGTTTAACCATCTCTCTACATCACACTTCACAGACACACAGACACACACAGAGGAGAGCAGGCTGACTGTGAATCTGTCGGCCGGAGTTCTCTTTAAAAGCCACTTATCCAGAGAGTAGGCACACCGCGTTGACATCAAAGCTGTTTACATAATGAAAGTGAGCACTCTGCACGGTTACAGTGACAGTGCCCAGAAAAGAAAGGATTCTTCTTCTTTATGGAAGAATAGAAAGAGGAAGAAAATCCCCCAAACAAAAAAAATACAGAAAGAGAGTGAGAGAGAAAGAGATAAATAGAGAGAGATAGAGAGAGAGGGAGAAAGAGAGAAAGAAAGAGGGAGGAAAAAGGAGGAGGGACGAGAAAGAAAGAATACAGAGAAAGAGAGAGAGAAAGGGAGGAGAATAGGGAGGAGAGAGAGAGATAAATAGAGACAGATAGAGATAGAAGGAGAAAGAGAGAGAAAGAGGGATGAGAAAGAAAGAGAAAGAGGATACAGTGAGAGGGAGGAAGAGAGAGAGATAAATAGAGACAGATAGAGATAGAAAGAGAGGAAGAGAGAGAACGAGAGAGGGGAAGGAAGGATAGGGTTTATTTTAAGGTTTGGTTTATCTAACATCAGGCTGAGAATTAAAATAGTCCCCCTCTCTCGCTCTCGCTCCTTTTTTTTAACAGTGGGGTATATGGAGGAACAAAGCTGATGCACTCCCATCGAAAATCCCACAAGGTCCCATGTGTTGTG
>NW_019956583.1:0-1165 GCF_002910315.2 Salvelinus sp. IW2-2015
GAATCACCTGGAAGGTTCACATCTACCAAGGATTAATTATTCTATACAGCAAATTCTCTGGAAAACAACAGAAACCTGAGAACACCACCCAACCTGGAACTGAGTGAGTAATGTTTAGTCTGAAACTATATTTTATTTCCAAAAGCCAAGAAGAAAAATACATGACATTACTTTATAAGGACTGAATGGTAACATAATTCTGCCAAGCTTGATACAGCTTCAACTAGCACCTACATGTCAAGTGAGAGGTGTCAAAGCCCATTAGCCCAACAATGGCAGGAGAGTCGAATAGTCTACCCCAACCAAATGGAGAGGCCTTAGAAGCTGCCTCCCGCTGTTCAGAGGTAATGTCACGATTGTCCATGGGAGAGAAAGCGGACCAAGGCGCAGCGTTTGAAAAATGCATCTTCTCTTTATTTAGAAGATAACCAACGAAGCAAAACAACAAATAGATGACCGTGAAGCAATAACCAAAGCAAACAGACCTAGACATAGACAGCACTAGACAATGATCCCACAAAAACATGATGCCCATGGCTGCCTAAAATATGGCTCCCAATCAGAGACAAATGAAAGACACCTGTCTCTGATTGAGAACCACTCAGGCAACCATAGACATCCCTAGAAACCCACACTAAACCATAGACATAACTAGACCTCTTCACTAAACACAAAACCACACACAAAACCCAACACCCCCTCTACCATAATATCACCCAAAACACAAACATACCCCATGTCACACCCTGACCTAACTAAAATAATAAGGTAAACCAAGAATACTAAGGCCAGGGCGTGACAGGCAATTAAAATACAGTACCCTGTGTATGTAAAGAATGATAAGGCAAGAAAAGATCACAAAATGAAGCTCCTTATGGAAAATCAAGAGACACTTTTTGCTGACTATTACAAAAATGGGAACATCAGCAACCTTATCTTCCACACAAACCATCCCCTGGCATGGCACAGTGCTATATTAGCACACTACCCCTCTGTCAAGAGAGGGGGGGTTAACGAGGGGTGGAAACTCAGGATTCTTGACAACGAGGACGAGGAGTCAGCTAACATAAATCTTTATAAGTCTGGAACAGTAATGGTACAGGGCAACCCCAAACAGTTTCAGCTGGACTTTCACCTAATCAAAGAATTAGCCCAGCAGGAGAAG
>NW_019956584.1:0-1165 GCF_002910315.2 Salvelinus sp. IW2-2015
AGATACATGGAGGTATTACAGGCATAGGGGAGATTAGTCCAAACATCTTGTGAACAGAACACTCTCTAACCAGGAACCAGGTGATATTACACACTACTGTAGAACTCCTTAAATAAAGGCACAATCAGCAATTTTGTATTCCCCCGGTGCATTTTTGTTTTGTTTTATCAATGTTTACTATGGATTGCAGAGTTCTACTGACGTTACAAATACCTGATTGCAGCCGTTTACTGAGGCGATTAAGTCCTTTAAGGATTGGTTTGGCAACAAAGGGACAACAGTCTAAGAG
Organism: Salvelinus sp. IW2-2015; assembly: GCF_002910315.2. Taxonomy (NCBI): domain Eukaryota; kingdom Metazoa; phylum Chordata; class Actinopteri; order Salmoniformes; family Salmonidae; genus Salvelinus; species Salvelinus sp. IW2-2015. The sequence goes on from NW_019956584.1 coordinate 290, forward strand.
GACAGGGACCTTAAAGCCTTTCCTGGAGCCAATGAACCAGAGGACTAAGAACAGACTCAATCCTCCTACTTCAACAATTGATACAACCAGGATCAATGGCCAGCACGAACAACAATCCATGTCCACACAGGCATGCTCACATGGGCAAGCTTGCACATATCCTGTCCACTATTGTTGCCAAGATAATAGATACAACACCCTACCATTTGTTGGTCCACTTGTGGCCGTTGGTGCATAGCAAAACAAAGGGTCAAAGGTTTGCTTAGTAAGATTTGTAGATGGCTAATGCATAGTCATTAAATATTGTTTCAGAATATTCTTAAATAGATCTGCAAGGTAATGGCTGACGTTATTATACGCCTACATAGTCCTCTCTAAATTTTCAGAGGGAAATATGATTTTAACTTCATACGACTTTGACAAATAGACGGTTTAAAACAATGACTTTTATTTAGCTGGTAGCGTGTCAATTAAAATTGCTCTCCTCATTTTTCATGCCATCTTGTCAGTTTAGCACTATTGATTTTTCCAGATTTTAGGACAAAGCAGAGCAGAGCGGAACAGTTTAAATCTAATTGAGAGTATTTTTATGTACAGGACCCGCTGTTCTTTTGTATTGATATACCCTAGTCTGTCTGGTCTGACACCGCTTCAGACTGCTGTATTTGACCTATCTCCAGTTTAGATGCTTTACAAAATCCTTTATAAGCAAATTCCTAACCCAAAAACGATAAAAAGGTACACCTGGTACGTGGCACGACACTTAAAATGTTTCCTCCTTTGAAAGCTGCGCAGATGTTTTAATAAGTTGTGCTCTACAGCTTCTCTCTGATGACCTTTGAACCACCCCAGATTGACTGTTCCTAATATACTATG
>NW_019956585.1:0-1165 GCF_002910315.2 Salvelinus sp. IW2-2015
CAAGACTGCATCTGAGGCCTCTTGACGCAAACAACTGTCTCATAATGGTTCCCACGATTCTCCAAATAAATCCKCTTGTTAGACACCTGTAAACCGTTACAACTGTATTCAGTTGGTGTAGTATGTATATATGCTTACACCCAAACAATCTGCTGCTGCTTGAATCTCCACTTCGGTCACCCAACTACCTAGAGAGCTCATTTTGGATTTACTAATATGTTCTGACACTGAACGGTAACCCATTCTCAAAATGCTCCTATATGTACCATCGTTGCTTTCTAGCTGCTTCACCACGACATTTCGAATTGTTCCATGATACTCATCTAAAACTCATCTGTACCACACACCGCTTCACTGACTGCTCTCCTTTTATTTTTACATTCTTACAAGGAGCCCCTAACTCACCAGCAGCTGTAAGAYTTACAGACTGCTGCTTGCACTGCACCTTCAGCCTCTTGCACAGAAGCTGCGCAACTGCAGCTCTAACAGGGTTGAGCTGCAGCTCTCTACATGTGTTGCCACTAACAAACTCAARGTCTGAGTCATCGCTACTGTCATTCCCCTTTCTCGTATCATAATACCTGAGTGTATCGAAACACGCTGATGTAACATGTGCCATTATTCACTCTATTCTGCGTTGGAGTGCCTTTGCTACTGTCATTAATATWTTGTGTTGGGCACCTATCGCCAAGGACCCCTGCATCCTGTACAGAATGTCTCCACATTCCCTGAGTTGTGGACTGTGTGCGTTTTGGGTATGGATTTTAAAATGCCCCCCTCCATGACTAACTTACCTAGTTGTGGACAGTTGTTCATTTTGCCACAACTTTGGAAGTATTACTTGGGTTTCATTGTCCATTTGGAAGACCCATTTGTGACCAAGCTTAACTTCCTGACTGATGTTTTCAGATTTTGCTTCAATATATCCACATAATTTTCCTGCCTCATGATGCCATCTATTTTGTGAAGTGCACCAATCCCTCCAGCAGCAAAGCACCCCCACAGCATGATGCTGCCACACCCGTGCTTCACGGTTGAATGGTGTCCTTCAGCTTGCAAGCCTCCCCCTTTTTCCTCCAAACATAACGATGGTCATTATGGCCAAACAGTTTTTTTTGTTTCATCAAACCAGAGTACAATTCTCCAAAAAGTACAATCTTTGTCC
>NW_019956586.1:0-1164 GCF_002910315.2 Salvelinus sp. IW2-2015
TGTAACCCCCTCCCAGACTCCTGATCATCAATTATCTTTATTTTGAGGGCCTCGGATAGGTATTTTGATCTTGGAATGATGTGTTACCACACATCCATATGGTTAAGACTAAACCAGACCAAGTTTCTAATCTTAATGGAAGGCTGGACCTTCCCCAACCTGTAGGAAACTTTATGCTGAGGTACTGAAATTCCCACAGAAGAACGTTGTTTCTTAACATTCTTGGAACAATTTGAGAACATTCTTTTAAAAAGAACCACGAGGAAACCTGGAGGAAACATTATGCTGAAGTATTGAAATTCCRACAGACCGTTGTTTCCCCAATGTCAGACAAGTTGGAGAATGTTCCTAGAACATTATCAAAATTGAAATGAAATGCAAACATATTTGACCTTTTAGGAAACTTTCTTTTAAAGTGATGAAATACCACCCCAAAAAATGTTTTTTAAGTTCCTTAAATGTGCTCAAAATGTTCCAAAGTGCAAATAATTATCCTGCACCATTCCCAGAAAGTTGTGGGAAGGTTGTGTCATGGAAATTCTTACACAGGGACTCTTGAAGTCAATCTTAAATGAATCATGTTTATTGTCAGCGCGCTGGAGAGGTTCCAACCAACTCAATGCACCATAGTACACATGTCAATCAGGAGCTCCGCCATGGGCAGTCCCAGCAGTTGTCTTATATACGGCTATACACCGACAAGTTATATTTGCATGATTTAGCATAATTAATGAATCATTACCATTTTCTTTCATGCATGTGACCAACCAATACTGGTTCATAACATGTGACAGACCAATACCTCACGAGGCTTCTCTCTAAGCTGAGACCTTATAACTGAGATATCTTTCGTTCTTGTTCTCAAAACAAGGTCTGGGGTACTGCCAAATTGCAGCTACTGATAGTGAGGATTCATTCAGACAGCCACCTGCATGAACACAGAAATTGGTTTATAGAACAGCACATAAATAGAACACAGAAATGAGTTGTAAGAAAAGCACAAATATTAAAATTCCATTCCATTCCATCCTCTTATCACTTGTGTGATAATAATCATTACATTTTTATGTAAGCGTTTAGATTTTAGCTTAAAGTAAGGGAAATCAACATAGAAAATAATTTTAAACTCTTCATTCTGGGTTGTACAATCCACTTAGTATGGTA
>NW_019956587.1:0-1128 GCF_002910315.2 Salvelinus sp. IW2-2015
TTCCGGTTGGAATATTATTGAAGATTATGATTAAAAACAAACCCTAAAATTGATTCTATACATCGTTTGATATGTTTCTACGAACTGTAATGGAACTTGTTTGACTTTTCGTCTGGACTAAGTGCCTGTGCCTTGTGAATTTGGATTTGTGAACTGAACGCGCGAACAAAGGGAGGTATTTGGACATAAATGATGGACTTTATCGAACAAAACAAACATTTATTGTGCAACTGGGATTCCTGGGAGTGCATTCCGATGAAGATCATCAAAGGTAAGTGAATATTTATAATGCTATTTCTGACTTCTGTTGACTCCACAACATGGCGGGTATCTGTATGGCTTTTTTTGGTGGCTGAGCGCTGTATTATTCCACGGTGTGCTTTCGCTGTAAAGCTTTTTTGAAATCTGACACAGCGGTTGCATTAACTTCTTATTGCTGGGTGCAGTATTGAGTAGCTTGGATGAATAAGGTGCCCAGAGTAAGCTTCTGGGACTGAGTAGCAGGCAGTTAAGATATGCATATTATTAGTATAGTTGGATAGAAAACACTCTGAAGTTTCTAAAACTGTTTGAAWGATGTCTGTGAGTATAACAGAACTCATATGGCAGGGAAAAACCTGAGAAAAAATCCAACCAGAAAGTGGGAAATCTGAGGTGTGTAGGTTTGCAACTCATTGCCTATCGAAGATACAGTGGGTTATTGGTCATATTGCACTTCCTACGGCTTCCACTTGATGTCAACAGTCTTTAGAACCTTGTTTGATGCTTCTACTGTGAAGTGGGGGCGAATGAGAGGGGATTGAGTCAGAGGTCTGGCAGAGAGCCACGAGCTGGCCATGCACATTCACGTGAAAGTTAGCTTGCGTTCAATTGCATTTCTACAGACAAAGGAATTCTCCGGTCTGAATATTATTATTGAATAATGATAAAAACATCCTAAAGATTGATTCTATACATTGTTTGACATGTTTCTACGGACTGTAACTGAACTTTTTGTCTACTTGTCTGCTAGCGCGTCATGAATTTGGATTTGTGAACTCAAGGCGCGAACAAAAAAGAGGTATTTGGACAAATTATGAACTTCATCGAACAAAACAAACATTTATTGTGGAACTGGGATTCCTGGGA
>NW_019956587.1:2874-4038 GCF_002910315.2 Salvelinus sp. IW2-2015
GCTGAGATTGCTTTGTTTCTCTCTAAATACATTACTGAGTTCATGAGGCCAATCAGATGACTTCCTCCTGGCAAACCTATTCCCTTTATAGTTAAATAAAGGTTACATTTAAAAAATAAAAATACATCTGTATATATAGTGCACTACTTTTGACCAAAGCCCATTAAGAATATAGGGAATAGGGAGCCATTTGGAACATAACTCAGGAGTTTTAATACGTTTGTGTTTAATTATTGAAACTCTGCTGCTTTGTGTCACTTTATTAATTATGATTAAGGCTAGACATTTGACTGGAGGTCTAGGTTGGTCACCAAGGAAACGGTGCATTTCCGTAACGCAGGCATACACTTGACAACCCACAAAGTCATGATTTGACTCGGTACATTGTGACCCTTTAGTTACAGAGTAAAGTCTGTGGAAAGTTGATCCCCTACGTTCCACCAGAGGGCTCATAGGGGAAACATACGACACTGGTACTGGTAGAGGTTCCTAGCCTGGTCCCAGATCTGTGTTGTCTTGTCAACTCCTATGGTTTCTAGCATGGTCCCAGATCTGTGTTGTCTTGTCAACTCCTATGGTCCCTAGCCTGGTCCCACACCTGTTTGTGTTGTCTTGTCAACTCCTATGGTCACTAGCCTGGTCCCACACCTGTTTGTGTTGTCCTGTCAACTCCTAGGGTCCCTAGCCTGGTCCCACACCTGTTTGCGTTGTCTTGTCAACTCCTATGGTCCCTAGCCTGGTCCCACACCTGTTTGTGTTGTCCTGTCAACTCCTATGGTTCCTAGCCTGGTCTCAGACATGTTTGTGTTGTCTTGTCAACTCCTAGGTCCATAGCCTGGTCCCAGACATGTTTGATCTCATCAAGTAAATAACTATGATGTGTATGAATGCCCTTTAAAATTATTAACATGCTTAACATAACTAACATGACTAGCATGATTAACATGACTAACATGATTAACATGACTAACATGACTAACATGACTAGCATGATTAACATGATTAACATGATTAACATGACTAACATGATTAACATGACTAACATGACTAACATGATTAACAAGATTAACATGACTAACATGATTAACATGACTAACATGACTAACATGATTAACATGATTAACATGATTAACATGACTAACATGATTAACATGACTAACATGA
>NW_019956588.1:0-1164 GCF_002910315.2 Salvelinus sp. IW2-2015
CTGAGCGGTGGGTGGTGGGGGGGGGGGAATGGCTGGATGGTTGATTGATGATGTTGGAGAAACGCACCTTAGACGTAGTGTTTTGGAACCGAGCAGTTGCTATGGGGTTGATATAGAAAACCTGTTTTGTTTGGGGTTGAGGAGGGTGGGGTTCGACCTTAGAGAGAAAGAATGACAGAAACACACCGGTTCACTTAATGCCTGGATCGAGTCAATGGATGGAGAGGTAGTGGTGGTGGGGAGAAATTGGTTCAGCCCCTGGACATGGAGTTGTCAGGGTTGGAATGGCCATTGGGGAGTCTGGAGAAAGCCTTGACTTGGTAATGTATGGAGCCTTTACTCAGTTAAGTAGGAAGTGTTTACTAGAGTATGTCCTCTTTAGCTGTAGTGTGTGTAGCCTTTACCAGGTAATGTATTAAGCTAACAGGAAGTGTACTGTGACGCTAACAGGAAGTGTACTGTGAAGCTAACAGGAAGTGTACTGTGCTGGCTTGGATATCATACTGTTCTTTTTAGCAGGGTTCCAGCAACTAAAGTAGATGGGTTACCAGGCCAGCCCAGTATAGCTTGGCTTGGCTTGGCTTTTCCCTACAGATGTAGGATCTTAATTTGATCACCATGTTGCAGGAGAACTTAAAACTTAAATGTAAAACTTTCTATCATTTACACTTTCAGACATGATTTTCCCGAAAAATGTATCAATCCCTTAAATTATATATCCATTAATTATAATCCACATAACAATTCACATTTCCTGTTGCTGCAGGATTATTTTCCTCCTGTAGCAAACTGGCTCAAATGAAGATCCTACATGGTTATAGTGTGAATCAGGGCACTCAGGAGACTGGGGTGACATGAGGTATCACTAACTCACCCGTACGAAGCTAGCGGGGAACCACCCCTCCTCCTCGTCAATCTGACCCCACCACCAGTCCTTATTGGACGCGTCCAGCACCTTGATGACATCACCGGCCTTAAACGCCAACTCTCGGTCGGCCATGGTCACATGGTCCCATACTGCCTCAGCGCTGACGATAGATCCTCCACTTATCAACTGGAGACAAGGAACAAGGGAAGAGCGGGAGGGAGAGCGAGAAAGAGAGAGGGGGGAGGAGAGAGTGAGTGTGACAGACAGACAGACAGACAGACAGACAGACAGACAGA
>NW_019956589.1:0-1164 GCF_002910315.2 Salvelinus sp. IW2-2015
ATAGTGGGAGATCCACTTCCCAGAGGACAACAGAGCTGCAGTGTGAGGTCAGACTATAGTGGGAGATCCACTTCCCAGAGGAGGACAGAGCTGCAGTGTGAGGTCAGACTATAGTGGAGATCCACTTCCCAGAGGACAACAGAGCTGCAGTGTGAGGTCAGACTATAGTGGAGATCCACTTCCCAGAGGAGGACAGAGCTGCTGTGTGAGGTCAGACTATAGTGGGAGATCCACTTCCCAGAGGAGGACAGAGCTGCTGTGTGAGGTCTGGCTTTAGGTTGGGGGAGACTCAGGGGAGAACAGGGCTGCTGTGTGAGGTCTGGCTTTAGGTTGGGGAGACTCAGGGGAGAACAGAGCTGCTGTTTGAGGTCTGGCTTTAGGTTGGGTAGACTCAGGGCAGAACAGAGCTGCTGTGTGAGGTCTGGCTTTAGGTTGGGGAGACTCAGGGGAGAACAGAGCAGCTGTGTGAGGTCTGGCTTTAGGTTGGAGAGACTCAGGGGAGACGAGAAGAGAGCTGACATGTGGTAGTAGTTTCTAGATGGCCAAACCCCAGTGAGATGATCTAGAACCCCAGTGAGATGATCTAGAACCCCAGTGAGATGATCTATAACCCCAGTGAGATGACATTGAACCACAGGGAGATTATCTAGAACCACAGTGAGATGACATTGAACCACCGGGAAATTACCTAGAACCACAGTGAGATGATCTAGAACCCCAGTGAGATGATCTAGAACCACAGTGAGATGACATTGAACCACAGGGAGATTATCTAGAACCACAGTGAGATGACATTGAACCACAAGGAAATTATCTAGAACCACGGTGAGATGATCTAGAACCCAGGTGAGATGATCTAGAACCACAGTGAGATGACCTTGAACCACAGTGAGATGATCTAGAACCACAGTGAGATGATCTAGAACCACAGTGAGATGACATTGAACCACAGGGAGATTATCTAGAACCACAGTGAGATGACATTGAACCACAGGGAAATTATCTAGAACCACAGTGAGATGATCTAGAACCCCAGTGAGATGATCTAGAACCACAGTGAGATGACCTTGAACCACAGTGAGATGATCTAGAACCACAGTGAGATGATCTAGAACCACAGTGAGATGATCTAGAACCACAGTGAGATGATCTAGAACCACAGTG
>NW_019956590.1:0-1163 GCF_002910315.2 Salvelinus sp. IW2-2015
TATAGGCTGAGTCTTAATGGCACCCTATAGGCTGAGTCTTAATGGCACCCTATTCTCTACATAGTGCACTACTCGACCAGGGCCCGTAGGGTAGTGCACTACTTGACCAGGGCCCTATGGGAATAGAGGAACTGTTTGGGACGCAGACAGGGACTCACCTCCAGCCAAACCAAACCAGGCCAAGCCTCACTCTAACTCTCTCTATTTGTATAATACATTCAGATAAGATGAGACTGGTTGTCAGAAAAACAAGCTGTTACTTTTCAGCCCTGGTGGCTGCCTGCCTGAATGGATTGGTGGGGGCGGCCCAGTTTCATTTTCATTAAAGGGAAGTGACAGAGGCTGACAGTGGGAGAAGAGGAGGGAGGGAGGCAGGGAGAGACAGTTGGAGAAGGAATGAGGAAGTAACAGAGGGTGACAATGGGGGGGGGGAGGGAGACAGAGACAGTTGGAGAAGGAATGAGGAAGTAACAGATGGTGACGAGGGAGGGAGGGAGGGAGACAGGGAGAGACAGTTGGAGAAGGAATGAGGAAGTAACAGAGGGTGACAATGGGGGAGGGAGGGAGACAGGGAGAGACAGTTAGAGAAGGAATGAGGAAGTAACAGAGGGTGACAATGGGACGAGGGAGGGAGGGAGACGGGGAGAGACAGTTGGAGAAGGAATGAGGAAGTAACAGAGGGTGACAATGGGGGGGGGAGGGAGACAGGGAGAGACAGTTAGAGAAGGAATGAGGAAGTAACAGAGGGTGACCTGTCTCTTATACACATCTAGATGTGTATAAGAGACAGCAGGGAGAGACAGTTGGAGAAGGAATGAGGAAGTAACAGAGGGTGACAATGGGGGGAGGGAGGGAGGGAGACAGGGAGAGACAGTTGGAGAAGGAATGAGGAAGTAACAGAGGGTGACAATGGGGGGGGGGAGGGGGAAAGAACCTGTCTCTTATACACATCTAGATGTGTATAAGAGACAGACACAGAAAAGGATACAATTTTCACTTGTGTCTTACCGGTCAGGAAAATTATGGCTTCGTTCCCAGAACCAATGGGAAACCAAAAACGTATGTTCCCACAACTTCCAAGGAACCAAATGTGCTATCTGGGCAGTCTCTCTGCATGCAACCATGGTTCCTTTACAGCTGCTATCTAAGTCTAGAACATGAAG
>NW_019956591.1:0-1163 GCF_002910315.2 Salvelinus sp. IW2-2015
CAGACAGACAGACAGTCATACAACACTATGCGCTCTTTCGTCCCCTCACCTATGCACTACTGAAACAAATAAGGGAGGAAACAGAGCGATACAGCAGGTCGCTGAAGGCAGTGTGTGTGGGGGGGCAATGGGCTGTGGCTCTGGCATCCTGGCACTCACACATACACGCACTCACGCAGACTCAAAGTACGTACACACACACACACAGATCATCGTATCCAGAACCCACACGTCTGGCAGACACAACTATTCACTGACAATAACATTTTGTCTGTGTGTCCTTCACAGTAACATAATACATGCATAGGATCAACATCATCATGTAATAACTAGCTTTCTTTTTGTTTGTAGCCGTTTTCTTGCATTTCATTTTGTTTGCTGGATTGGTTTTGGTTTTGTCTCACTTGGATTTTTTTGCTTATGTTTGACCTTCTTCMCTAAGATTTTCTTCTTTCATCCGCTTTTTATTTTGCAGAAAAAATATCATCTTTGTTTGCAATAACAGACATCTCTGAAATCTCTCACAAACACCAGTACAGGAACATGCGACAACCCCTGCCTTGCTTCACCCTGTAACCACAGTCCATTCACAGTAGCGCCCAGAGGAACACACGCYGACACACCACCGTATCAAAATGCACACTACTAACACCGTCMCCCCGATTCGAAACACAAAGGTGAGCCTTTATATATGAGTTTCTCCAAACTGCCTTTGATAATGGTTTTTCATTCATTTTGACATTTGTCATTTTTAATTTGAGATACCTTGTTTTTTTCTATCGTAAATGTGATTATTAAATTGTTATTGTATATTTTTTTTATCATGACACAATAATTCAAACAAAAAAAGCCAAACCTCACAAAATAACTGGACTGCCTAGCTGTTGGTTTCTTCCATGTGCAGGRATAGAATTGTCTGACAGCCCAGGCACTCTGAGTTTATAGTCAAATTAGCTCTATGTACTCAAATCATATATCACAACTATAACAATCTATGGAAGTACCTCTGTACTCCCCTATCATGCAATTAGTTCAAATTCAGGTTGATGTTTTTGTTCACATATATGCTAAAGCTACAAAGAATGGTGATGTTTCTTCCTATATGGAAACCATTGGCTATAGGACAGAATCTTTGTAGAAGACCGCAAAATGTTATAAAGAGA
>NW_019956592.1:0-1163 GCF_002910315.2 Salvelinus sp. IW2-2015
TACTGGACTCTGTCGCTCTATCCTACCGATGCATAGAAAAACGAGCTAGATGTATATTACCCACGTCCTTGTTCAGCCCCGGACATAGTAAGATGGCGCCGGAGCAGAAGGCAGACATTTTTCGTGCCCCCAACCGATTGTGTTTTTTTGTTCATTTATCTGCGTTGTTTGTAACTTATTCTTTTACTCTTTTAGTACATAATGTTTCCGCTACCGTCTCTTATGACCGAAAATAACTTCTAGACATCAGGACTGCGATTACTCACCACGGACTAGCAGAATCCTTTTTCTTCTTCCATGACTCTGACGAGCCCGAGGCGGAGGATATACGGCTCCCTTGGGAACAGCCCCCAACCCCAGTGATCTGCGTGAAGAGGAGGTGGAGAAAGAGAGGCTGGAGAGCGGGCTGCCTTCTGAGAAGTTGGAGACGATCGAATAAACCCCCACTTCCCTCAATTCTGCTAGCAAACATGCAATCTTTGGACAATTAAATGGACGAGTTACTGGGAAGAATAAACTACCAACGGGACATTAAAAACTGTAACATCTTATGCTTCACGGAGTCGTGGCTGAACGATGACAATATGAACATACAGCTGGCTGGTTATACAATGTACCGGCAGGATAGAACAGCGGCGTCTGGTAAGACAAGGGGCGGCGGTCTATGTATTTTGTAAACAACAGCTGTTGCACGATATCTAAGGAAGTCTTGAGATATTGCTCGCCTGAGGTAGAGTTTCTCATGATAAGCTGCAGACCACACTACCTGCCGAGAGAGTTGTCATCTATATTCTTTGCAGCTGTTTACATACCACCACAGTCAGAGGCTGGCACTAAGATAGCATTGAATGAGGTGTATTCCGCCATAAGCAAACAAGAAAACGCTCACCTAGAGGCAGCACTCCTAGTAGCCGGGGACTTTAATGCAAGGACACTTAAATCAGTTTTACCAAATTTCTATCAGCATGTTAAATGTGCAACAAGAGGGAAAAGAACTTTGGACCACCTATACTCCACACACAGAGATGCATACAAAGCTCTCCCTCGCCCTTTATTTGGCAAATCTGACCATCCTCCTGATTCCTGCTTACAAGCTAAAATTAAAGCAGGAAGCACCAGTGACTAGATCAATAAAAAAGTGGTCAGATGAAGCAGATGCTAAG
>NW_019956593.1:0-1163 GCF_002910315.2 Salvelinus sp. IW2-2015
AGCCATAAGACGTTTTAAAGTATTACTTCAGTAAAAATAAATTGTGGTATCTGTACTTTACTTTACAATTTATATTTTTACTTTTACTTTTACTTCAATACATTCCTAAAGAAAATAAATGTACTTTTTACTCCATATATTTTCCCTGATACCCAGAAGTACATTTCGAATGCATAGGACAGGAAAATAGTCCAACTCACACACTTATCAAGGGAACATCAATGGTCATCCCTACTGCCTCTGATCTGGCGGACTCACTAAACACAAATGCTTTATTTGTAAATGATGTCTAAGTGTTGGAGTACCCTGGCTATCCATACATTTAAAAAAACAAAAAATCGTGCTGTCTGGTTTGCTAAATATAAGAAACGTGAAATGATTTATACTTTTACTTTTGATACTTAAGTATATTTAAAATGAAATACTTTTAGACTTTTACTCAAGTAGTATTTCACTGGGTGATGACAATATGGTTATATTTCCACCACTTTCAATAATTACACACTATCACACCAATGTGAAATTGATACCTATCTCAGTAGAAATACTACCTATTTTGTTTGAAATAGATCAGCATGGTATGCATAGACGGGACTCAAAGAAAAGTAGTTGTTGAAAACTGAAAACTGACAGCGGAATCTAATAAAACAAAAGATGATGTGAGGCAACACGTTTGGGAGTGCGTACAGAGAGAGATCACAGATGCTGAGGTAATTGGTGAGCATTGATGGCGGTGGTTAACAGTGGCATGGAGATAATGACTGTAATCTATACAGACTGGTGTGTGCCCGGACACAACCCTCATTGGTAGAGCAAGCCTATGCTAAATCACTGTCATTCAAAAATGACACAGTAAAAAAACGGATGTTATCTCACGATACTCTCAAAATCATACGTAATATCATTGAAACGGTCAACTGCTGTCTGATGCAGTGTTCAGGTTTAGTTAGTGAGGTAGCCCTTGATTTAGGTAACGCTAGGCCTCCTACTTTGTGTATCAAGCAAATACTTGGTTTTATTTTTGTCACTGACCGCAGAACAGCTAACTTTGACAGTGTTGCAGGACAGAATATTCACTTTACCACCAGAAGAACATGAGTGGGTGGCTCTCTTACAATGACCAAACTCGTACATTTCCACTTTGTCAAAATGGGTATAATGTA
>NW_019956594.1:0-1163 GCF_002910315.2 Salvelinus sp. IW2-2015
GACGGGAGCAGGGGTCCAGTGGTGATCCGCCTGTCGTCGGTACCTAGAGGTGGTCTTGAGAAGAGCGGCCCGGGCTCTCTTCCAAGTACGGTGACTACGACGGACAAACATCTGGGCAGAAGGTGTGCTGACCTCTGCCTCTTGCTCCAGGAAGAGCGGGGGCTGATAAGCTAGGGAACACCCAAAAGGCGAGAGGCCCGTAGCAGAACAGGGAAGGGTGTTGTGAGCATATTCCACCCACACGAGTTGCTGGGTGGTGGTGGGATTAGTGGAGACGAGGCAGCGAAGAGTCGTCTCCAGGGCCTGATTGGCTCGCTCCAACTGGCCATTGGACTGGGGATGAAAACCAGAGGACAGGCTGGCCTGACGACCCAATAAGGGTGCAGAACGCCTTCCAGAACCGGGGACGAGAACTTGTGACCACGATTAACGACCATGTCGACTGGCAGTCCATGGGTCCGGAAGACGTGCTGCACCATGAGCTGGTCCGTCTCCTTAGCTAAGGGCAACTTAGGAAGGGGAATAAAATGGGCGGCTTTGGAAAACCGGTCCACAACCGTAGAGATGGTGGTGTTGCAATCAGACGGCGGGAGGCCCGTGACGAAGTCCAAGGATATATGGTACCATGAGCGGTGAGGGACAGGAAGTGGTTGCAGGAGGCCAGCCTGAGCTTACCGCAGAGTCTTGTTCTGCGCACACACAGTACAGTCGGCAACGAATGCAGAGACATCAGGAACCATGGTGGGCCAGGGTACTAAATGCCCAGTCAAGCGCAGTCAAGCGCAGCATAAGGTTGATATAGCTCTTCTTCAGGAGACACACCTGACTGACTCTGGGCATGATAAACTGAAAAGAGAGTGGGTGGGTCTATTGTGTACTATTCAGTGTACTATTCATCTTTCACCTCTCGGGCAAGAGGGGTGGCCATACTCATTAATAAGCATTGCCCGTTTCAGATACAATCTCATATTACATTCAAAGGGGTTAGGTTTGTGATCATTCAAGGTTTCATAAGCAATGAGCCCATTACTATTGTGAATGTGTATGGGCCTAACCATGATGATCCTACATTTTACCAAGACATCTTTTTGAAGTTAACGTGCCCATCATCAGAGATAATAATGGCAGGGGATTTTAACTTGGTACTGGACCCTTCCAGTGAT
>NW_019956595.1:0-1163 GCF_002910315.2 Salvelinus sp. IW2-2015
GTACGAGTGTGTGTGCGATGTATTGCTAATCACCTTATTTGAAGTAGTTTGGCAAAAAAAATGACCCAACCTCGATCACAGTCTGCGTCTGGCTAAGCTAGCAGCTAACTACAGTCAAATAAGGAGCATGTTATCGTTGATGTCATAATGGAATGAGTTGAGGTAGCGATTGTTAGTGAAATGATGCGTGGTGTCATAATATAAATAWTAGCTATAAATTCACATGGATGCCATGTCATTTGTCGTAACCATATCCGTTCATATTTTTGGTGTCCACTAGTTCCACTCGTTTCTTGACAGGTGTCTCACCTAAAATATAATAATATAACAGACAATATTAAAGATTGGGACAAAGTGAATATAAGTTGGTGCTGGCATCTGTAGCAGTTTGTATGAATTTGAGTGGTTACGTACAATACATATGCGCTGAATACAACAGTGTAGACCTTACCATTAAATGCTTACTTTACAAGCCCTTAATTCTTATTATCTTATTATCCTGCCCAACATCCGGTGAAATTGCAGAGCGCAAAATTCAAAAATACCAAATTCAAATATAATATTCTTAAAAATATATGTGTTATACATCAAAATAAAGCTTAACTTCTTGTTAATCCAGTCGCTGTGTCAGATTTCAAAAAGGCTTTAAGGCGAAAGCAAACCATGTGATTATCTGAGGCAGCGCCCCGCATACAAACACATGAAAATCATATTTCAACCAGGCAGGTGCGCCACAAAAGTCAGAAATAGCGATATAATAAATGCCTTACGTTTGAAGATCTTCTTCTGTTGGCACTCCAAAATGTCTCAGAAACATCACAAATGGTCCTTTTGTTCAATAATGTCCTTCTTTTTGTCCCAGAAATGTCAATTTATTTGGCGTGTTTGATTCAGAAATACACCGGTTTCAACTCTCCAAACATGCCTACAAAGTATCTAATAAGTTACCTGTAAACTTGGTTCAACCATTTCAAACAACGTTCCTAATTCAACCTTAGGTTCCCTAAAATGTAAATAATCTATACATTTAAGACAGAATAAACTGTTTCTAAAACAACGTGAAGCGCGCTCCAGTTCACGCACACCAAAACAGTAGAGTCCACCTGGAGTGACACTTACAATGAATAGGACTACTTCTTCATTTCTCAAAAGAAAAACATTGA
>NW_019956596.1:0-1163 GCF_002910315.2 Salvelinus sp. IW2-2015
TCATTGTGTTGCGTGACAAAACTGCACATTTTAGAGTGGCCTTTTATTGTCCCCAGCACAAGGTGTAACAATCAGGCTGTTTAATTAGATTCTTGATATGCCACATCTGTCAGGTGGATGAATTATCTTGGCAAATGCTCACTAAGAGGGATGTACACAAATTTGTGTACAAAATTTGAGAGAAATTAACTTTTTTGTGTGTATGGAAAATATCTGGGATCTTTAATTTCAGCTCATGAAACATGGGACCAACAATTTACATGTTGTGTTTAGATTTTAGATCAGGGTATTATTTCAGTTGACTGATTTCCTTATATAAACTGTAACTCAGTAAAATCTTAGAAAATGTTGCATGTTGCATGTATATTTTTGTTCAGTGTAGTTTGCCCTGTGTTCAGGGTTGTCTGCTATCGTTTCTTCTTTTATAGTGCTCAAAGCACCATTCCCTGTGCTCCCGATTATGGTGGCTTCGCCAGGTAGATTTGTTATGATGCTGAAATGATATACGATGTAACTTATTGCTTTTAAAGTGACAATAGTGTGATTGTAGTCCTAGGTATTATCGTTGTCTGAGTAGTGCTCAAGTCACCATCCAGGCATGTATTGACGATTGTTGTGATACTGTCTTGAAGAAGATTGCCAGTGTGTGTGTTCTAGTTCAAGGGATGTGAGCGCAAAATGATGTCGACACGCCGAAATGTGCAGAACTTACCCCAACAACATGTTTAGGCTATACGCACGCACAAAATATGAAATTGTCTCAATGCAACAAATGAAGCTAAGCAAAGCAGCGAGGCCTTAGCTGTCCCTGTCCATTAACAGTCAGGAAAGGCCATGCACGTCAACCACTTAAATGGATGGAAAGGAAGGCTTGAGTACTCTGGGTCTTTTCCTGAGGTATTGATGCAGTTTTTGTAAATCTTGAGATTTGAGCATAAAAACCACCAGAATCATTGATAAAAAACATTAGATCACATTTATAAAATATATTTTTTTTKKGGGGGGGGGGATTATCGCAGGGTAAGCACTGCCTACCCTGACGACCCTGACGACCCTGATTGCACGTTACTGCTTCAAGGAATGGAGGAAGAATGATGCATTCTTAAAGTATTCCAACAAATCCCAGGTACTTCATTCTTAAAGTATTCTAACAAATACCAGGT
>NW_019956597.1:0-1163 GCF_002910315.2 Salvelinus sp. IW2-2015
GCTGCACAGCTATTTTCAGGTTTTTCCAGAGATGTTCTATCGGGTTCAAGTCCGGGCTCTGGCTGAGCCACTCAAGGACAGTCAGAGACTTGTCCCGAAGCCACTCCTGCATTGAGTTGGCTGTATGCTTAGGGTTGTTGTCCTGTTGGAAGGTGAACCTTCGCCCCAGTCTGAGGTTCTGAGCACTCTGGAGCAGGTTTTTATCAAGGATCTCTCTGTACTTTGCTCCGTTCATTTTTGCCTCGATCCTGACTAGTCTCCCAGTCCCTGCTGCTGAAAAGTATCCCCACAGCATGATGATGCCACCACCATGCTTCACCATAGAGATGGAATTGGTCAGGTATGAGCTGTGTCAGGTTTCCTCCAGACCAAATAGTTCAATCTTGTTTCATCAGACTAGAGAATCTTGTTTCTCATGGTCTGAGAGTATTTTAGGTGCCTTTTGGCAAACTCCAAGCGGGCTGTCATGTGCATTTTACTGAGGAGTAGCTTCCGTCTGGTCACTCTACCATTAAGGCCTGATTGGTGGAGTGCTGCAGAGTTGGTTGTCCTTCTGGAAGTTTCTCCCATCTCGACAGAGGAACTCTGGAGCTCTATCAGAGTGACCATTGGGTTCTTGGTCACCTCTCTGACCAAGGCTTTTCTGCCCCGATTGCTCAGTTTGGCTGGGCGGCCAGCTCTAGGAAGTGTCTTGGTTGTTCCAAACTTCCTCCATTTAAGAAGGATGGAGGCCACTGTGTTCTTGGGGACCTTCAATGCTGCAGAATTTTCTTGCTACCCTTCCCCAGATCTGTGCCTCAACACAATCCCTTCGACCTCATGCCTTGGTTTTTGCTCTGACATGCACTGTCAACTGTGGGACCTTATATACTGTAGACAGGTGTGCCTTTCCAAATGATGTCCAATCAATTGAATTTATCATAGGAGGACTCCAATCAAGTTGTAGAAACATCTCAAGGATGAGCAATGGAAACAGGATGCACCTGAGCTCAATTTCGAGTCTCATAGCAAAGTGTCTGAATACTTACAGTTAAAGTCGGAAGTTTACATACACTTAGACTGGAGTCATTAAATCTAGTTTTTCAACCACTCTACAAATTTTTTGTTAACAAACTATAGTTTTGGCAAGTCGGTTAGGACATCTACTTTGTGCATGACACAAG
>NW_019956598.1:0-1162 GCF_002910315.2 Salvelinus sp. IW2-2015
TTCTCTCCCCACCCCACCCCCACCCCAAATCCCTTACACCTTCCCCCCACCTCACCCCCACCCCAAATCCCTTACACCCTCCCCCCACCTCACCCCCACCTCAAATCCCTTACACCCTCCCCCCACCTCACCCCCACCTCAAATCCCTTACACCTTCGCCCTACCTCACCCCCACCCCAAATCCCTTACACCTTCCCCCACCTCCTTTCCCCTGCTTAACCTTCCCCTCCATTGATACCTACCATATCAAACATTCATCCTAAAATATTTGCCTGATGCCTCTAATATTCCTCAATTTTACCCATAGAGCTCTTGGAAGGGATGGGTCATTTACAACTCTGCTCCATCAGATAAGGGACACAAGCATGATATTAAATATCAAACATTCATCCTGATAGCTTTACCAGAATGTCCCTCCCTCTAATGTTCATCTCCTCTGTCGTTTTACATTTGGACACTAATGATGGTGAGTAAGTAAAGGCCTTTCATTCATAACGCAGCTCTCTGAGATGAGGGGAAAACAAGCATGGTACTAAACGGGAATTTCCTCTTCAAAGAGAATCTTGCTAATTTGATTAAATATTCATAGATAAAAACTGTGCTTTAGAGAAAGGCAAAGGGCCATTTGTGTTTGCATTTATTTCCCCACAGGAGAGTTAGACTGTACAATGCAGCAGGAAAACCAAAAAATCAGGGAGGGAAACAAAAGAGAAACTAGCTGGCCTGTTACTGCATGCCTGTCTGGCTGCCTGCCTGTGTTATTTTCCTGCCTAATTGATCTTGTTTCCTTCTACAAATTCAAATGCCTTAAAATGTTTAATTGCTGTGGTCAGCCAGCCCTGCTCTGCCCCCAGGCCTTGTTTGTGAAGCAGGTCAGCCAACATTGCTCTGCCCCTAGGCTTTGTTTAAGAAGCAGGTCAGCCAGCCCTGCTCTGCCACCAGGCCTTGTTTAAGAAGCAGGTCAGGCAGCCATGCTCTGCCCCAGGCCTTGTTTAAGAAGCCAGAGAGCCTGCCTTGGTCTGCCTTCAGGCCTTGTTTATGAAACCAGAGAGCAAGCCTTGCTCTAACCCCAGGCCTTGTTTAAGAAGCCAGAGAGCCAGCCTTGCTCTGCTCCAAGGCCTTGTTTAAGAAGCCAGAGAGTCTGCCTTGATCTGCCCCCGGC
>NW_019956599.1:0-1162 GCF_002910315.2 Salvelinus sp. IW2-2015
CGGGCGGGCGGCTCAGGCGGCTCCGGACAGGCGGGCGGCTCAGGCGGCTCCGGACAGGCGGGCGGCTCAGGCGGCGCTGGACAGACGGGCGGCTCCGGCGGTGCTGAACAGACGGCAGACTCTGGCCTGCTGAGGCGCACAGTAGGCCTGGTGCGTGGTGCCGGAACTGGTGGTACCGGGCTGGAGACACGCACCTCTGGGCGAGTGCGGGGATCAGGAACAGGGAGTACTGGACCCTGGAGACGCACTGGATGCCTGGTGCGTGGTACCGGCACTGGTGGTACCGGGCTGGGGACACGCACCTCAGGGCGAGTGCGGGGAAGAGGAACAGGGCGTACAGGGCTCTGGAGACGCACAGGAAGCCTGGTGCGTGGTGTTGGCACTGGTGGTACTGGGCTCAGTCCAGAGGCGCCCCTCAGTCCAGTGGGGCCCAATCAGGGACAATGATTGACAGCTGCCTCTGATTGAGAACCATATCAGGCCAAACACAGAAAACCAACACAGATATAGAAAACATAGATTACCCACCCAACTCACGCCCTGACTACACTAAAACAAAGAAAATACAAAAGAACTATGGTCAGAATGTGACAGCATGTCAATAAAGATACACGTCAAATAACACTATATGACTTGTCAAATAACTAGTTTAAGTCACCTTGACTCCATAAGCAATTAAATATACTGGAGCTAGGCATAAACATGGTCTGTGTCTTGTTGTCATAGTTGGTGTGTTTATAAGTAGGTTTCAACTTCTACTGTAGTTTTCTCTGTATTATGGAGGGCTAGTTGATTTGTTGATGTAAAGCTTGGAAGTCTAAATTTAAGAAAAGCTGAGTTATTAGTAAAGAGGGGATGGTGTGGATGACTGACGTGTGTGTGAAGGTTAGTATACATTATCTATTGACACAAGGGGGATGGGTGGATATAGTACTGTACCTTGTTTGAGTGTGTATTGATGGGGACAAAGTAGTCAAATGTTGGGAAGTCACTGACTAGTGTGTGTCGTACAAACTAGTCCAACTGCTGCTGCTGATTACTCTGACACCAGCTTCAGTAGTACAGATCCTGTAGACCACAGGTGTCAAACTCATTCCACGGGGGGCCGAGTGTCTGCGGGTTTTCGCTCCTCCCTTGTACTTGATTGATGAATTAACATCAC
>NW_019956600.1:0-1162 GCF_002910315.2 Salvelinus sp. IW2-2015
CCTCAGACAATAACATTGACGTATACGCTGACTCGGTGAGCGAGTTTATAAGGAAGTGTATAGGAGATGTTGTACCCACTGTGACTATTAAAACCTTCCCTAACCAGAAACCGTGGACTGATGGCAGCATTCGCAAAACTGAAAGCACCTACCCCCGTATTTTAATCCTGGCAAGGCAACTGGAAAAGTGGCCGAATACAAACATTGTAGTTATTCCCTCCGTAAGGCAATCAAATAAGCAAAGCTTCAGTATAGCAGCAAAGTGGATTTGCAATTCAATGGCTCAAACACGAGGCGTATGTTGGCAGGGTCTACAGACAATCATGGATTACAAAAAGAAAACTAACCCCGTCACAGACATCGACGTCTTGCTTCCAGACAAATTTAAAAAACTTCTTTGCACTTTGAGGACAACAGTGGCACCGACGCGGCCCGCTACCAAAGCATGTGGGCTCTCCTTCTCAATGGCCGAAATGAGTAAAACATTTAAACGTGTTAAGCTTCGCAAGGATGCCGGCCCAAACGGCATCCCTAGCCGCATCCTCAGAGCATGCCCAGACCAGCTGGCAAGGTGTTTACGGACATATTCAAACAATCCCTATCCCAGTCTGCTGTCCCCACATGCTTCAAGATGGCTACCATTGTTCCTGTTCCCAAGAAAGCTAAGGTAACTGGACTAAATGACTATCGCTCCGTAGTACTCGGTGTCAGTGTCAGCACGCACTGTCATCATGAAGTGCTTTGAGAGACTAGTCAAGGATCGTATCACCTCTACCTTACCGGTCACCCTTCAATTTGCTTACCGCCCCAATAGATCCACAGACAATGCAATCACCATCACACTGCACAATCCCATCTGGACAAGAGGAATATCTAATGTAAGAATGCTGTTCATTGACTACAGCTCAGCATTCAACACCATACTACCCTCCAAGCTCATCATTAAGCTTGAGACCCTGGGTCTCGACCCCGCCCTGTGCAACTGGGTCCTGGATTTCCTGACGTGCCGCCCCCAGGTGGTGACAGTAGGAAACATCTCCACTCCGCTGATCCTCAACACTGGGGCCCCACAAGGGTGCGTTCTCAGCCCCCTCCTGTACTCCTTGTTCACCCATGACTGCGTGGCCATGCACGCCTCCAACTCAAATCATCAAGTTTGCAG
>NW_019956601.1:0-1162 GCF_002910315.2 Salvelinus sp. IW2-2015
GGCTTTCAGGTTATGTCGATATAGGACTCGTTTTACTGTGGATATCGATACCTTTGTACCTGTTTCCTCCAGCATCTTCCCAATGTCCTTTGCTGTTGCTCTGGGATTGATTTGCACTTTTCGCACCGAAGTATGTTCATCTCTAGGAGACAGAACGCGTCTCCTTCCTGAGCGGTATGACGGCTGCATGGTCCCATGGTGTTTATACTTGCGTWCTATTGTTTGTACAGATGAACGTGGTACCTTCAGGCGTTTGGAAATTCTTCCCAAGGATGAACGAGACTTGTGGAGGTCTACACATTTTTTTCTGAGGTATTGGTTGATTTCTTTTGATTATCCCATGATGTCAAGCAAAGAGGCACTGAGTTTGAAGGTAGGCCTTGAAATACATCTACAGGTACACCTCCAATTGACTCAAATGATGTCAATTAACCTATCAGAAGCATCTAAAGCCATGACATCATTTTCTGGAATTTTTCAAGCTGTTTAAGGGCACAGTCAACTTAGTGTACGTTAACTTCTGACCCACTGGAATTGTGATGGTCTGTAAACAATTGTTGGAAAAATTACTTGTCATGCACAAAGTAGATGTCCTAATAAACTTTCAAAAACTATAGTTTGTTAACAAGAAATTTGTGGAGTGGTTGAAAAACAAGTTTTAATGACTCCAACCTAAGTGTATGTAAACTTCCGACTTCAAGTGTATATATATATGAAGTCTACCTGTTGTATTCGGTGCATGTGACGTATAACATTTGATTTATCATCTATATGTATGTATGTATGTATGTATGTATGTATGTATGTATGTATGTATGTATGTATGTATGTATGTATGTATGTATGTATGTATGTATGTGTGTATGTATGTATGTATGTATGTATGTATGTATGTATGTATGTATGTATGTATGTATGTATGTATGTATGTATGTATGTATATATATATATAAGAAATAGGTCTATTCATACACATTTATATATGTAAATCATGTAGCCTAATCTTTATTGTAGGCCTATTTCAGTAAAATCCAACAGGTTGGCTATAAAGCTATCTGCATACTAGATTCAGTTTGCTCCTAGCAGTGCTCGGCTAGGCGAGGTGAACAATTAGCATGAAAACGAGTTGTCTCTCGTTGAATGACAACTAACACTTAATATA
>NW_019956602.1:0-1161 GCF_002910315.2 Salvelinus sp. IW2-2015
GTCACCTGTTAATATACGCTCCCTAATCCACCCTGTACAATGTCAGCAGTTCAAAAGAACGCTGTTAGTATTTTTGTCGACTTCAATTAGCGTGAAATTCTTGGAGGCTGTGCGATCTCATTTCAGCCCTCATGTCTGAAATACAGAGGGATTTGAGGCTGTCACTGCAGCTGATGCAATCATCAAACATATGAGGTAGATATGTAATGCAAGAAGATGGACATGTTAATTATTTTCTTTTTTTACACTAGATTTTTATTGATGGCCCTCCCACCCCTCCATCCTAATTATATAGACATCAGTAAAAACAGAACAACACCAGAATCCCCAAAATCTCCATTATTATTACGGTCAGATGTTGTTGCCCATTGCTGCAGGACATTGTGAAAACTGCTACTCTTAATTAATCCTTGGAGTTGGAGTTGCCATCCTAAAAACATCCCAGTCTTTAAATGTAGGACCTTTCCGTGAGAATAGGAATCCTTCTGCAGTAGTATCATTCACACCACACAACAGCATAGAAAGATTGTCAAATATTGAGCGCTGACCTTGACTAAATGTGTTTTATTGTTTGTTTAAAGGTCCAATGAGGCCTTTTTAATCGCAATATTACATTATTTCAGGGTAACAGTAAAGTACCTTACTGTGATTTCAATTAAAATGGTCAAAAATAAGCAAAAATAACTTCTTAGCAAAGAGCAATTTCTCAAGCAAGAATTTTGCTAGACTGTCTGGGAGTGGTCTGAGTGGGGAGGGGAGAACTGAACACCAGCTGTTATTGGCAGAGCAGGTTGTAACTCTCTTTCTTAATGGTCTATTAACTAATTGTACCGCCTGGTGTTGACACCAGGTAGGCCAAAACTCCATCCCACCACAACAGGCTGACATTTCATGCAATCTTTTCAAACAGCTCTTACACTAAAAGGCCATTATCATTTTCACTATGTCACAGTATTATTACAACCTCATAGTGTGGAATATATAAAACCAGGAAAATCACATTTTGGACTGCACTGGACCTTTAAAGAATTGGTGGGAACAATATGAAATTACTCGTGACAATTGAAGCTGCACTTCAATTATCCATTAGAACAATTTGTAGTTGATGCAGTTTTTTTGTGTGTGTGTGTGTGTGTGTGTGTGTGTGTGTGTGTGTGTGTG
>NW_019956603.1:0-1161 GCF_002910315.2 Salvelinus sp. IW2-2015
GGGCTGAATCTTAATAGTCTACACAGGTTTCCTCTCAGGGCTGAATCTTAATAGTCTACACAGGTTTCCTCTCAGGGCTGAATCTTAATAGTCTATGAGGCTTCCTCTCCTCAACTCTTGTCCTTCATTCACACTGATTTGAAAGATTAAGAGAAAACAGGTTCTCTAGTCAACTTACCAACCTCCCATATTGTTTTCATCTAACCTAGTCATTTTTAGATTTCTGCAAATGGCAGTTAGGATTTAGGAGATGAGGAGTGGAAGTCACTTTAGACTTTTGAGGTAATATCCCAGACATGCTCTTCTGTATTTTAAACCTGTGAGCTATTAGACTACTTTAGGAAAGCTATGCCTCAACCATTCAGATGACTGGCTTAAAATACCTAAAAGTCTGACAGGCAGTGTAAAGCATTGGTTTAGTGTACCACCTGCCTTGGAAGACTTAGTATAGATTTTTGCGCCATTGTGTCTCACAGACTTAGGCTTTGTTAAATCTGATGACACTGAGAAAAGAGCATAAAAGAGATAAAAGGGGAAATAGAAAGTGAAAATACAAGGGAGAGAAAGAGAAAGAGAGAGAGGGAGAGAGATGAGAGAGAGAAAGAGAGGGGTGCAGATAACGGGAGGGGAAAACCTCCTCACCAGTAAAGATGATGTCAGTCTCTGCAGCTGAGCCCCCAGTACCCGACACACAGAGCTGAACACTCCAGCCCCAGTCTGACACACAGACAGAGAGAGAAGGAGAGGAGAGAAAAGGGGAGGAAAAAAACGGATAGACAGAATGAATGGAATCAAGCAGGTGCGTATACAGAGTCACTGTCTACCGGTATTTTATTTTGTGTTCATTCATTGACATGAATGCCTTTTGTTTGTTGTGTGTTGATGGTTTGAAGTTCTCAGACCCTGGCACAGATTGACAGGAGTGGGATCTGGAATCTGCCTCATCTATGTTATCTTCAGCGTTACTGTAATTATTTTCTGTCACAGTATAGCATTGGCTTGTGTGTGTGTGTGTGTGTGTGTGGGTGTTTGGGTGTGTGTGTACGTGTGGTGTGTGTGGTGTGTGTGTGTGGTGTTGTGTTTTGCACAAGATGAAGAGCAATGAGTGTGCGGTGGTCGCCTAGTAAGGAAGCCAATGGCATTAGCATTGGAATTGAGCTG
>NW_019956604.1:0-1161 GCF_002910315.2 Salvelinus sp. IW2-2015
TAATTCGGCTATTTTCTCTTGAACCATATGGTCTATCTATTAGAAACTCATGGACAATATGGACACAGATATAAACAATGAAGACTATATATTAACACATTTTTTTTGTTATTCAAGTATAAATGACCAAAGTTACCATAGATTGCCTTAATTACCACAATTATAGAACATTCCGTTAACTTTCCGGTACAGTAGCTTTGCAACCTTCGACATGCTTATAACTCTTGTAAACAGATTGTAGATGTTGTACATTTCTTGGGTGCTGAAATAATGATATCACATTAATAAAAGTACATGAAAGTGCTGTGAGGGATGTTTTCACAATGGTTAAAATAAAGATGAACTTTGACTGTACCAAGATTTCTGCTAAATGTAACCCATTTCAGGAAACTAGGCGTATGTCGCGGGTCATTACTTCACAGGAGAGCCATTTCAATGTAAACTTTTTTTTTGTTAATCAAAATGCCTTGTCGAACATGTGAAATTTTATGTGCCTTAATAACAAACTTGTATGCCATCTGTAAATACGAATAAAATTGTTAAATTACGATCCTAGATGGTTTAGCCAAAGAAAAAGTCAGCAAACTTCCCGCTAGCCATGATTGGCTTAGATAATGAGTGGGCTGGACATGCTGCGAGATGAGTTTGGATTGGACTGCCATATAGCTTGCTTCTCTCTATTTGAGCAGGTCAGTATGTCTAGGTAATCCTGTCTAACGCAGCTTTCTTTATGTGTTGTGTATTAAAACTGCACAAGTGCTGCTCTCCACTTTTTGGAGGACTGAGTTTTGAAATCAGTGGAATTGAAATATGATAGCTTCCAGATTATAACTTCAAACTATGGCCAACCATTTCATCCGACAGGAGAAGGGTCCAACCATGATGAATACGGGTAAGAGTCTGGATAGCTACATTATCAGATATTACATGTTTCTAATTGTGACAGAAAGAGCAATTTACTTGGCTAGCTATAGCCTAATGTTAGCTAGCTAACATTGAACCTGGTTGGTTAGCTACAGCGCCCTCCACAAAAATTGGCACCCTTGGTAAATATGCGCAAAACGGGCTGTGACTATTTTTTATTTGCTGCTTATCCTCTTAGTCTTTTATTCAAAATATTCACACAAATTGAACCTTTATTTAAGTAAAATGTTTGAAGAA
>NW_019956605.1:0-1161 GCF_002910315.2 Salvelinus sp. IW2-2015
AATCAATCATTGAAGTGAACAAGCTGGTTACAGATATGTTAAACAAACATTAACAGAGGCAATAAGAGAGTTGCAGTCAGTTTTAAAATTGGTGGCGTCTTGTTTTGTACGCTTTGTACAAAAGAATAAAATGCAGTACAACAGGAAATTTCTTAACGTATCTCTCTATTTGCTAGCTATAACTGTCATGTTCACGTGTCTCATAGCATGATCAACTGACCATGACCTCACCACCTGGGTGGTCTTAACCAATTACAGCGCAGTATGATACAGCGGTAAAATGCATCTAATTACAATTCAGTATGTTTACACTTATGAATATTACATGTGGCTAGTAATAAACTAGTCCTGAACATCTCTAAAACTAAGAAACAAATCATTCCTTATATTACAAATCATTCCTAATATTCTAGACCTCAGCTGAATCTGATAATAAATAATGTAGGTGTTGAGCAAGTTGAGTAAACTAAATTACTTGGTGTTGACTTAGATTGTAAACTGTCATGGTCAAAAAATATTGATTCAATGGCTGTGAAGATGGGGTAGGTGTTTTTTTGCTTTTTTGACACATGCTCTGCTTTATGACACCACACTCACAAGAAAGTCCTGCAAGCTCTAGTTTTATTTGATCTTGATTTATGCCAAGTCATATGGTCAGGTGTTGCAAAGAAGGACCTAGTTAAGCTGCAGCTGGCCCAGAAGAGAGCGGCATATTTTGCTTTTCATTGTAATCAGAGGGCAAATATCAATACTATGCATGCCAGTCTCTCTTGGCTAAAAGTAGAGGAGAGACCGACTGCATCATTCTTTC
The DNA here is from genome assembly GCF_002910315.2 of Salvelinus sp. IW2-2015. Taxonomy (NCBI): domain Eukaryota; kingdom Metazoa; phylum Chordata; class Actinopteri; order Salmoniformes; family Salmonidae; genus Salvelinus; species Salvelinus sp. IW2-2015. The sequence goes on from NW_019956605.1 coordinate 812, forward strand.
TTTTTACTGATAAAAAAAAGTCCCCCCTTTTCGCCACAATTTCATCATATCCAATTTGTAAGTCGCTCTGGATAAGAGCGTCTGCTAAATGACTTAAATGTAAAATGTAAATGTAGTTAGTCTTGTCCCACCACTGCCACTCCCGTACAGAATCGGGAGAGGCGAAGGTTGAGAGCCTTGCGTCCTGCGAAACACAACCCCGCCAAGCCGCACTGCTTCTTAACACAATGCACGCTTAACCCGGGAACGCCAGCCGCACCAATGTGTCGGAGGAAACACCATACACCTGGCGGCAGTGTCAGTGTGCAGTCGCCCAGCCCGCCACAGGAGTCGCTACAGCGCAATGGGAC
>NW_019956606.1:0-1161 GCF_002910315.2 Salvelinus sp. IW2-2015
CAGGCTGCCTAAGTATGATTCTCAATCAGGGACACCGGACTGAGGGGCAGCACCGGACTGAGGGGCAGCACCGAACTGAGGGGCAGCACCGGACTGAGGGACGGATCCTGGCTGGCTGGCTCTGGCGGATCCTGGCTGGCGGATCCTGGCTGGCCGGCGGCCGTGGCGGATCCTGGCTGGCCGGCGGCCCTGGCGGATCCTGGCTGGCCGGCGGCCCTGGCGGATCCTGGCTGGCCGGCGGCCCTGGCGGATCCTGGCTGGACGGCGGCCCTGGCTGGTCCTGGCTGGACGGCGGCACTGGCTGGTCGAAGGAGGACACGTGCTCTTGAGCACCGAGCCCACCCAACCTTACCTGGTTGAATGGCCCCCGTAGCCCTGCCAGTGCGGCGAGGTGGAATAGCCCGCACTGGGCTATGCTGGCGAACCGGGGACACCATTTGTAAGGCTGGTGCCATGTACGCCGGCCCGAGGAGATGCACTGGAGGCCAGATGCGTTGGGCCGGCTTCATGACACCCGGCTCGATGCCCAACCTAGCCCGGCCAGTGCGGCAAGGTGGAATAGCCCGCACTGGACTAAGCACGCGTACTGGAGACACCGTGCGCTTTACCGCATAACACTGTGTCTGACAAGTACGACGCCCTCTCACTCCACGGTAAGCACGGGGAGTTGGCTCAGGTCTCCTACCCGGCTTTGCCACACTCCGCGTGTGCCCCCCCCCCAAGAAATTTTTGGGTCTGACTCTCGGGCTTCCGTGCTAGCCGCGTACCTTCATACCGCCGGTTCCTCTCTCCGGTTGCCTCCAACTCCGCCTTGGGACGGCGATATTCTCCTGGCTGAACCCAGGGTCCTTTGCCGTCCAGGATCTTCTCTCAAGTCCACGAGTCCTGTGTCCTCTGTTGCTGCTGTCGCTGCCCTTTACCACTCCGCTTGATCCTTTGGTGGTGGGTGTTTCTGTAACGGCTGTCCTCGCTGACAGAAGGAGAGGACCAAAACGCAGAGTGGTTAGTGTTAATTATTTAATGAAAGTCAACAAAACACTTCAAAATACAAAACAACCAACAAACATGACAAAACCGAAACAGTCCTGTGTGGCACAAACACTGACACAGGAACAAACACCCACAAAACACACGTGAAACCCAGGCTGCCTAAGTATGATT
>NW_019956607.1:0-1161 GCF_002910315.2 Salvelinus sp. IW2-2015
AACCTACTGTTGAACTTCCATCTTTAAAATTGCGCTCATTACTCATGACTGCCGGTGTAGCGGTAATACGGTAACCGCAATAGCCCTACCCATGTACAATAGCTGCCTAGTGTCGGGTAAATCCTTAAAAGCTGCACGGTACAAGCATTTCACTACACTCGCAACACCATCTGCTAATCATGTGTATGTGACCAATAAAATGTGATTTGGTAATGAGTGGAGCAGAGCACTACAGTAACATCTGGCTGTTCACAGCAACATCATTAAACCACACTGAGTCAGTCAGTCCTGAGTCTTCCTCACTGGAGGAGTTACAGTGCTCTGACTGAGTGACCCCGGACACCCGCACGGTGTCGATTTATCCAAATAAAGGAAAGAGTGTTATGTGGATGTGTATAATATTCTCAAACTGTTGGCGCTAGTGCTCTGATTAAGGAACTTGCTCTGAAAAGTGTCAGCATGGAAGGCAATTCGTTGGCGTTCCGGAATCTTCTTCCAGCATTTTCTGGTACACAACATAGCATAATGGTGACTGATCTGTGATTAAAACGCGAGGTATAAGGCATCGATCTCTTACCGTGTAGCTTCTGGATTACCTGCTTCTGTTCTACGTGCAGATCTATACAGTGTTATGTAGGCTATATCGGTGACGATTTGTGCATAAGACATTGCAGGATAAAGCATGGTTATCTTACTGTGTAGCTTGTGGATGACGTGCTTGTCCAGGGAGCTCTCCTCCAGTAAGATGGTGGACCTCCTGAAGGTCTCGGCAGTGTAGGGTAACAGCAGACATAGGTGTTTGTGGAGCAACGTCACACTGCTGTCATCCTGAAGGGGTAGACAGGCGGAAATAAGGAATGGAGCGCCTCACAGCACCTCACATACTCTTTTATAATTCAATAATACATTACATAATTATGCCACTTTTCCAAGATGGCTCCAGAAACCTATCTCACGCTAAATCTGTAGAATGTCACACTAAAGAAAATCTAACCATGTAGGTAAAAATCGACCAGTACCAACAATGGACCAGTACCTCTGTGTTGGATTGGCTGTAACAATGGACCAGTACCTCTGTGTTGGACTGGCTGTAACAATGGACCAGTACCTCTGTGTTGGTCTGGCTGTAACAATGGACCAGTACCTCTGTGTTGGTCTGGC
>NW_019956608.1:0-1161 GCF_002910315.2 Salvelinus sp. IW2-2015
AGGCTTGTTTAGTGCAGAAATGTGGATATTATGTAGCTAGCTATAACCAAGCATATCTGAAATTATTTTGCAACAGATTCAACTGTTTCACTGGTATTAGCTGTAAATGTACCAAACTTACCTTAACATTAGAATTATTCCACATGACTGACGACGGATCAGCTCCTAGAGAGATCACCTATGGTTACAAATATTGAGGCGGATTATTCTAATGCTTACCTTATAATAATGCCCCCACCGCGCTTTGCTAGGCACAATTGATTCAAACAGTTGGTGGTATTGTATTGCGTACCTTCCTCCGATTCCTTGCCATGAGAAGAAGCCGTCTTAGCCTCCTTTACTGCCTGTTTCTGCTTCTTCTTGGTATTCTTTACCTAAATATATAGATTTCAACATGTATGTTGGATTAATGCTACAAGGCAAAGAAAGGGAAAGTGGTAGCATACAGAAGCATCGCCCCCTGCACCATTAGAACAGAAACCCCATGTTATGAAAGCCACTCAATCAAGTCAACGCGGTCAAACTAGGTAGGTAGGGGTGTGTGTGTGTGTGTGTATACATCTCTCTCTCTCTCAAATCACATACACCATCCTGTTCCCCTAAATCTGTCTACCAAAAGCCTTTTACATTTTAAGTCATTTAGCAGACGCTCTTATCCAGAGCGACTTACAAATTGGAAAGTTCATACATATTCATCCTGGTCCCCCCGTGGGGAATGAACCCACAACCCTGGCGTTGCAAGCGCCATGCTCTACCAACTGAGCCACACAGGACCGTTTGACATGTAATTTATAGGCTATACGGTTCTTACAATCTCAAACGCTATAAACATAATATAAAGTATTATATTTTAAGTGTCAGCCCCTCAATGCAGATTGATGCCAAAAACAACTATAAAGAGCATTGATTGACAGGCAACTGGGTTGAAAGCTGTATTTGAACATGGAGGACCTACATTTGACACTAGCTAAGTGAGGAAGCCATCAGTCCCATCCTTTAGGATTTGCTGCATCTGCAAGTTAAAATCTGTGAAACAGACATTGCCAGCTGGCCCCTGCACATCACAGGAGGAGTCCTAAGGGAGGCAGGCCTCTAGTCTAAAAGCCACATCATCACTAGTAAAACTCCACTACAAACGCCATAAGGCCAGTTCTCAATCTT
>NW_019956609.1:0-1161 GCF_002910315.2 Salvelinus sp. IW2-2015
AAGGGTACCAACACATTTCGGCAGCATTAAAGGTCCCCATGAACACAGTGACCTCCATCATTCTTCTGCCTGGCTGGCCAAACTGAGTAATCGGGGGAGAAGGGCCTTGGTCAGGGAGGTGACCAAGACCCCGATGATTACTCTGACAGAGCTCCAGAGTTCCTCTGTGGAGATGGGAGAACCTTCCAGAAGGACAACCATCTCTGCAGCACCCTAACAATCAGGCCTTCATGGTAGAGTGGCCAGACGGAAACCACTCCTTAGTAAAAGGCACATTACAGCCCCCTTGGAGTTTGCCAAAAGGCACCTAAAGGACTCTCAGACCACGAGGAACACGATTATCTGGTCTGATGAAAACAAGATTGATCTCTTTGGCCTGAATGCCAAGCATCACATCTAGAGGAAACCAGGGACAGCTCATCACCTGGCCAATACCATCCCAATGGTGAAGCATGGCAGCTGCAGGGACTGGGAGAATGATGAACGGGGCAAAGTACAGAGAGATCCTTGATGAAAACCTGCTCCAGAGCGCTCAGGACCTCAGACTGGGGGCGAAGGTTCACCTTCCAACAGGACAACTGCACACAACCAAGACAATTTAGGAGTGGCTTCGTGACAAGTTTCTGAATGTCCTTGAGTGGCCCAGCCAGAGCCCGGACTTGAGCCTTATCAAACATCTCTGGAGACCTGAAAATAGCTGTGCAGCGACGCTCCCCATCCAACCTGACAGAGTTTGAGAGGATCTGCAGAGAGGAATTGGAGAACATCCCCAAATACAGGTGTGCCAAGCTTGTAGCGTCAAACCCAAGAAGACTTGAGGCTGTAATCGCTACCAAAGGTGCTTCAACCAAGAAATTAGTAAAGGGTCCAAAAAATGTTTTTATAAGTTTGCAACAAAAAACGATTTAATCTATTTTAGAACAAGGCTGTAGCGTAACAAAATGTCAAAGTGAAGGGGTCTGAATACTTTAAGAATGCATTGTATGTGCTAATTATTTTAATTGGGCTCATCACTAAGCCAATTTGTAAGTCGCTCTGGATAAGAGCGTCTGCTAAATGACTTAAATGTAAATGTCTAAGGACCCTAAACTGAACACCTTTCCTTTGCAACTCGATCCCGGGCCATCCCCGGGTGGTGAAGGTAGGCAACAATACATCCGC
>NW_019956610.1:0-1161 GCF_002910315.2 Salvelinus sp. IW2-2015
GGGTTCAAGTCCGGGATCTGGCTGGGCCACTCAAGGACATTCAGAGACTTGTCCCGAAGCCGCTTCTGCTCTGTCTTGGCTGTGTGCTTAGGGACGTTGTCCTGTTGGAATGTAAACTTTCTCCCCAGTCTGAGCACTCTGGAGCAGGTTTTCATCATGGATCTCTCTGTACTTTGCTCCATTCATCTTTCCCTCGATCCCTGCTGCTGAAAAACATCCCCACAGCATGATGCTGCCACCACCATGCTTCACCGAAGGGATGGTGCCAGGTTTCTTCCAGAAGTGACGCTTGTTATTCAGGCCAATGAGTTCAATCTTGGTTTTATCAGACCAGAGAACCTTGTTTCTCATGGTCTAAGAGTCCTTTGGGTGCCTTTTGGCAAACTCCAAGTGGGCTGTTGTGTGCCTTTTACTGAGGAGTGGCTTCCGTCTGTTCACTCTACCATAAAGGCCTGATCGGTGGAGTGCTGCAGAGATGGGTGTCCTTCTGGAAGGTTCTCCCATCTCCACAGAGTAACTCTGGAGCTCTGTCAGAGTGACCCTCGGGTTCTTGGTCACCTCCCTGACCAAGGCCCTTCCCCCCGATTGGTCAGTTTGGCCGGGCAGCCAGCTTTAGGAAGAGTCTAGGTGGTTCCAAACTTCTTCCATTTAAGAATGGAGGTCACTGTGTTCTTGGGGACCTTCAATGCTGCAGAAATGTTTTGTTACCCATCCCCAGATCTGAGCCCCGACACAATCCTGTCTCAGAGCGCTACAGATATTTCCTTTCGACCTCATGGCTTGGTTTCTGCTCTGATATGCACTGTCAACTGTGGGACCTTATATAGAATTGACCACAGGTGGACTCCAATCAAGTTGTAGAAACATCTCAAGGATGATCAATGGGAACAGGATGCACCTGAGCTTCATTTTGAGTCTCATAGCAATGGGTCTGAATACTTATGTAAATAAGGTATTTCTGTTTTTTTATTTTAATGTGCAAAAAAWTCTAAAAACCTGCTTTCACTTTGTCATTATGTGAGGATGAGGATTATTTATTTAATCCATTTTAGAATAAGGCTGTAAWGTAACAAAATGTGGAAAAAGTCATTGGGTCATTTATTTTACCTTTATTTAACTAGGCAAGTCAGTTAAGAACAAATTCATATTTTCAATGACAGC
>NW_019956611.1:0-1160 GCF_002910315.2 Salvelinus sp. IW2-2015
TCTCTACTTGCACATTCATCTTCTGCACATCTATCACTCCAGTGTTTAATTGCTATATTGTAATTACTTCGCCACTATGGCCTATTTATTGCCTTACCTCCCTTATCCTACCTCATTTGCACACACTGTATATAGACTTTTTCTATTGTATTATTGACTGTATGTTTGTTTATTTCATGTTTAACTCTGTGTTGTTGTTTGTGACGCACTGCTTTGCTTTATCTTGYCCAGGTCGCAGTTGTAAATGAGAACTTGTTCTCAACTGACCTACCTGGTTAAATAAAGGTGAAATAAATAAAAAAAGAACGAGTTAGAGTTTCGGTGGGAAAATATCTGTTGAAACAAAGGTACATTCCTGAATTTGGAGAGGGAGATAGCTGAATGTGCTTGTCCTTGCTTTACAAAAGGATGGTGGCCACTGTCTTCTTGGGGACCTTCAATGCTGCAGAAATGTTTTAGGTACCCTTCCCTAGATCTGTGCCTTGACACAATCCTGTCTCGGAGCTCTACGGACAATTATTTCGATCTCATGGCTTGGTTTTGCTCTAACATGCACTGTCAACTAAGGGACCTTATATAGACAGGTGTGTGTCTTTCCAAATCATGTACAATCAATTGAATTTACCACAGGTGGACTCCAAGTTGTAGAAGCATCTCTTGGATGATCAATGGAAACAGAATGCACCTGAGCTCAATTTCGAGTCTCATAGCAAAGGTTCTGAATACTTATTTAAATAAGGTATTTTTATTTATTTATGTTTTATACATTTGCAAACATTTATAAAAACCTGTTTTCACTTTGTCAATATGGGGTATTGCGTGTACATTGATGAAAAATAAATAAACATTTAATACATTTTAGAATAAGGCTGTAACGTAACAAAATGTGGAAAAAGTCAAGGGGTCTGAATACTTTCCCGGATGCACTGTAGGTTCACTTGATTTTAGTGATCTGACAGATATGGATAGGGTTCAAATAAGATTTTCACTATGATGCTTTTACCTATCAAATGAGATCAGATCTGTAATCATGTGAAGCAAATGTCCAACCGACAAAAAAGCCCCCTCAAAAAACAAGCTTGACTTTTGAGAGAAAGAATAGCTCTTAGCCCTCACTCTCGCTTTCTCTCTCTCTCTCTCTCTCTCTCTCTCTCTCTCTC
>NW_019956612.1:0-1160 GCF_002910315.2 Salvelinus sp. IW2-2015
GTAGACCTCCACAAGTCTGGTTCATCCTTGGGAGCAATTTCCAAACGCCTGAAGGTACCATGTTCATCTGTACAAACAATAGTACGTAAGTATAAACACCATGGGACCACGCAGCCGTCATACTGCTTAGGAAGGAGACGCGTTCTGTCTCCTAGAGATGAACGTACTTTGGTGCGAAAAGTGCAAATCAATCCCTGAACAACTGCACCGGACCTTGTGAAGATGCTGGAGGAAACAGGTACCAAAGTATCTATATCCACAGTAAAACGAGACCTATATCGATAAAACCTGAAAGGCCGCTCAGCAAGGAAGAAGCCACAAAAAAAATCGCCATAAAAAAGCCAGACTACGGTTTGCAAATGCACATGGGGACAAAGATCGTACTTTTTGGAGAAATGTCCTCTTGTCTGATGAAACAAAAATAGAACTGTTGTTTGGGCATAATGACCATCGTTATGTTTGAAGGAAAAAGGGGGATTCTTGCAAGCCGATGAACACCATCTCAACCATGAAGCACGGAGGAGGCAGCATCATGTTCTGGGGGTGCTTTGCTGCAGGAGGGACTGGTGCATTTCACAAAATAGATGGCATCGTGAGGCAGGAAACTGATGTGGCTATATTGAAGCAACATCTCAAGACAACCTTTAAGTAGTTAAAGCTTGGTCGCAAATGGGTCTTCCAAATGGACAATGACCCCAAGCATACTTCCAAAGTTGTGGCAAAATGGCTTAACAAAGTCAAGGTATTGGAGTGGCCATCACAAAGACCTCAATCCCATAGAAAATTTGTGGGCAGAACTGCGTTTGCGAGCAAGGAGGCCTACAAACCTGACTCAGTTACACCAGCTCTGTCAGGAGGAACGGGCCAAGATTCACCCAACTTATTGTGGGAAGTTTCTGGAAGGCTATCCGAAACGTTTGACCCAAGTTAAACAATTTAAAGGCAATGCTACCAAATACTAATTCAGTGTATGTAAACTTCTTACCCACTGGGAATGTGATGAATGAAATAAAATCTGAAATAAATCAATCTCTCTACAATTATTCTGACATTTCACATTCTTAAAATAAAGTGGTCATCCTAACTGGCCTAAGACAGGGAAATTTTACTAGGTTTAAATATCAGGAATTGTGAAAAACTGAGTTTAAATGTATTTGGCT
>NW_019956613.1:0-1160 GCF_002910315.2 Salvelinus sp. IW2-2015
TAATGACAAAGCAAAAACAGGTTTTTAGACATTTTTGCAAATGTATACATATTTTCATAAGTATTCAGAACTTTTACTCAGTACTTTGTTGAAGCACCTTTGGCAGCGATTACAGCATTGAGTCTTCTTGGTTATGATGCTACAAGCTTGGCACAGTTTCTCCCATTCTTCTCTGCAGATCCTCTCAAGCTCTGTGAGGTTGGATGGGGAGCGTTGCTGCACAGCTATTTCCAGGTCTCTCCAGAGATGTTCGATCGGGTTCAAGTCCGGGCTCTGGCTGGGCCACTCGAGGACATTGAGACTTGTCCCGAAGCCACTCCAGCGTTGTCTTGGCTGTGTGCTTAGGGTCGTTATCCTGTTGGAAGTTGAACCTTCACCCCAGTCTGAGGTCCTGAGCGCTCTGGAGCAGATTTTCATCAAGGATCTCTTTGTACTTTATTCTGTTCATCTTTCCCTCGATCCTGAATAGTCTCCCAGTCCCTGCCGCTGAAAAACATCCCCACAGCATGATGCTGCCACCAATGTGCTTCACCGTAGGAATGGTGCCAGGTTTCCTCCAGACATAACACTTAGCATTCAGGCCAAAGAGTTCAATCTTGGTTTCATCAGACCAGAGAATATTGTTTCTCATGGTCTGAGAGTCTTTCAGTGCCTTTTGGCAAACTCCAAGCGGGCTGTCGTGTGCCTTTTACAGAAGAGTGACTTCTGTCTGGCCACTCCTCTGTCTACCTTAAAGGCCTGATTGGTGGAGTGCTGCAGAGATGGTTGTCCTTTTGGAAGTTTCTTCCATCTCTACAGAGGAACTCTGGAGCCAGAGTGTCAGAGTAGTAGAAGGAGTGTCAGAGTGACCATCGGGACCTTGGTCACCTCCCTGACCGAGGTCCTTCTACCCCGATTGCTCAGTTTGGCCGGGCGGGCAGCCAGCTCTAGGAAGAGTCTTGGTGGTTCTAAACGTCTTCCATTTAAGAATGATGGAGGCCACTGTGTTCTTCAATGCTGCAGAAATGTTTTGSCACCTTTCCATAGATCTGTGCTTTGACAATCCTGTCTCTGAGCTCTACGGACAATTCCTTCSACCTCATGGCTTGGTTTTTGCTCTGACATGCACTGTGGGACCTTAAATAGACAGGTGTGTGCCTTTCCAAATCATGTCCAATCAA
>NW_019956614.1:0-1159 GCF_002910315.2 Salvelinus sp. IW2-2015
ATGTCACCCTATTCCCTATGTAGTGCACTACTTTTGACCAAAGCCAATACTTTTGACCAGAGCCCATGAAAAGTAGTGCACTATATAGGGAATAGGGTGCCATTTTGTACACAATCGCAGTCGAATGGTTTCTCTCTAATCCGTAGTGACAGTTTCTGGCTCGGGGGTCAATTAAAGCATAAACCCACTAGGTTCTGTAATACATGGTGTTGGGTGGGAAAGACCAACAACAATGGTAGATTCTGTTACCATTATGTTACATACTTACGGGTTCCCCTGTATTCTAGCTATTATTCTCAATGCAATTGGTAGTAAAGTCAGGTGCTCCTTCCAAGGGTTCATCCAAGAGTTCTTTCCCTACACACACATAACCAAACACACACACACCTGAGGATCAGAGTGCTGGAAACCTTCCTGAGGATTTAATGGGGTGTTGGTGGAGCTGCAAAGCTGAGCGAGTCGAAATTTTAAATGTCACATTAACTAAGTAATATATAGACTGTTACATACATCCAATGTGGGTGAGGTCACCACACAGTGACCTTGAAATACTAATAACACATTATTTTTTTTGTGATTTGTTTTATCTCCAATGCGTGTACGTGTGTTTGTGTGTGTGCTCGTGTGTGTGTTCTGAACACAGCCCAGTGTAGGTGGTCAGTCTGGTGAAGGTTAGAGCCAACTGTAAGGGATTATCTCTCTGTAGAAAAAGATATGTCACGGGTCAAACCCATAAAAATAGATGCATTCTTCCAATGGTAGCTACAGTGATGTCTTCTGTAGGGCAGCATACTGAAGCCCTCCCCTCACATCAATCGTAGTGAAGCTACTAGGTTTTTGGAGGATTTCCTGTGTGATATAAAAAGTGTGAAAGGGACCTTGGATCCTCCTTATATGATCAGGGGGGTACTGAGCAGAGTTTGCTGGCTCATCCTGTAAAATTACTGTTGATAAGGAAAGGAAAAAAGCTACAGCCCACTACAGCTGAGTGCTATATACAGTATTGGGATGCGTCCCAAATAACACTCTATTCCCTATGAAGTGCACTACTTTTGACCAGAGATTTATGGGCCCTTTTCAAAAGCAGTGCACTGAATAGGGATTATGGTGCCATTTGGGACGCATATTTAGACAGTATCTACTGAGGTGGGGAATCAAG
>NW_019956615.1:0-1159 GCF_002910315.2 Salvelinus sp. IW2-2015
TGTGTGTGTGTGTGTGTGTGTGTGTGTGTGTGTGTGTGTGTCTACACTTTGTGGAGCCGTTAGCGATGATGCTAATGATAACCTTCTGGTAGAGATGGATATGCTTTTCCCCCAAAAAAACCTTCTAAAGGAAATGTGAACTACAAAGTAGCCTGGCTGAATGATATCATGGTTATTTGCATCAATCCAGTCGCCCTTGAAGGGTAATTACACCCCAAAATTTACGTTTCTTTGATTTTCTTTTTTCCCAGACCTCAAAAGTGGTCTCCTGATGTGGGTTAAGTATTGTTGTAAGACTTGTAAGATCCTTTTTTGTTTTTAAAAGTATGATTTTTGAAAGAGAAACCCTGAAGAAGAAGAAAGAGGGAAACATGTCAACGGACAAATCAACAGATTTTCTCGGCGCCATATCAGTGATCTCTTCTCTAGTTATTTCACAAACACAGTGAGCTCTGGGCTGTTGTACCCTGTGTTCGTCTTCCTTCCCAAGCATCACTGGGTTTTTACACAGCAATGGTTTCATGTTCTCTCCTACTGTCTAACGCAGGAGATGTGTGGGTCATTCTGGGGAACTTGACAAACTGGACTAATTTGTGTTCAAGGGATCTGCATGGTTATTAGAAGATTCAAATATTCAAACAGACGTTTTGATATTCGAATACTCGTGAGACTATTTTAAAACACAGGCTTTTTCTAAATGGAAAAAAAAATAAAATAAGAATCCATGTGGCATTGTTGCATAGAAGGATATATCATGACATTTCAAATGCTTAATTTATAAAAACGGCGAACTTTTCAATGTTGTTTTTATTACATGTGCCCGGTAGACCAATCGAAGAGGCTCAATGTGTAGCAAGTGGACTGAGAGTTACGTAACGGAATGCAAAATTACCAAATGAAGTTGGTGAAATGAGGAGTTAGGCGACAAGGAGCAACCAATGGGGAGGCTGTTTTATCTGAATGGGGTTGTATGTTTTTTACAGTTTACCGCCCAGCCCTAAGGCCTAGGGCCCGTCCGAAATGGCACAGTTTACCGCCCAGCCCTAAGGCCTAGGGCCCGTCCGAAATGGCACAGTTTACCGCCCAGCCCTAAGGCCTAGGGCCCGTCCCAAATGGCACAGTTTACCGCCCAGCCCTAAGGCCTAGGGCCCGTCCCAAA
>NW_019956616.1:0-1159 GCF_002910315.2 Salvelinus sp. IW2-2015
TTTTTTAAAGGCAATAGTGTGATTTTAAAAAGGTGAAAAGATACTGTACCATTAGCCTGATTGAGAAGAATAGTAAAAATAACAAGATCTGTAATATACATATCTTTAAAAGACCCTCACCTACTCATATACATGGATGTACAGCACCGGTCAAAAGTTCGGACACACCGACTCATTCAAGGGTTTTTATTTATTTTTACTATTTTCTACATTGTAGAATAATAGTGAAGACATCAAAACTATGAAATAATACATATGGAATCATGTAGTAACCAAAAAAGTGTTAAACAAATCCAAATATATTTGATAAAATAGTAAAAATAAAGATAAACCCTTGAATGAGTAGGTGTGTCCAAACTTTTGACTGGTACTGTATGAGTATATATATATAAATATATGTAGCATGTATTTCAATATCACATATACACACACAAACATCTACATGCCCATGCATGTTTGTGCGCCGGTATATGTCATATCTTCTCCACACATACATATATACACATACATATATTTATATATATATATATATATATATATAATAAATAAATGCACAAAAACATTCTTGGTTCATGGTTCCATGGTTTCCTTCAAAGCGGTATTTGGTACAGTCTTTGACGAACCATTTTGTCTGCGTGTGTTTGAGTCCTTCGTTGTAGTAGTACTAGTAGTACTACAGTAGTACTAAAGTAGTACTACAGTCCACTGCCAATCCCTGAACAAGAACAGACCGGAAAGTGTGTGTACTTATGTGTAAGTGTTTGTGTGTGGTCAGGGGAATGGGGGGGGGGGGCATGCACACTGTTGTCCATCTTTCCGAGCTACTGGAATACCAGGTTACCGGGTATTTAAGCGGATGGATTGGCCGAGGACGGTCCAAGCCCACCCTAACAGGGTCTTCTAGAGGTGTGTGATGTGGGTGAGGGCCCAGAGTGCTATCCCTTTAGCCCCCTTCCCCACTACCCCAAAGGGTATTCTGTTCCAGGCTGTGGAATCGGCCAGGGGTGGTGGAGGGTAGAGAGTAGAGGTTCAGGCTGGGGCTCAGTATACACTATCTCCGTAGCCCCCTTCCCCTCAATTCCTCCAGGGTCTTCCATCCATAAGGGGGTGGTGGGTAGGGGTTAGAGGTCCTTCCCCTCAATTCCTCCAGGGTCTTCCA
>NW_019956617.1:0-1159 GCF_002910315.2 Salvelinus sp. IW2-2015
ATGTCACCCTATTCCCTATGTAGTGCACTACTTTTGACCAAAGCCAATACTTTTGACCAGAGCCCATGAAAAGTAGTGCACTATATAGGGAATAGAGTGTCATTTGGGACGCATCCCAATACTGTATATAGCACTCAACTGTAGTGGGCTGTAGCTTTTTTCCTTTCCTTATCAACAGTAATTTTACAGGATGAGCCAGCAAACTCTGCTCAGTACCCCCCTGATCATATAAGGAGGATCCAAGGTCCCTTTCACACTTTTTATATCACACAGGAAATCCTCCAAAAACCTAGTAGCTTCACTACGATTGATGTGAGGGGAGGGCTTCAGTATGCTGCCCTACAGAAGACATCACTGTAGCTACCATTGGAAGAATGCATCTATTTTTATGGGTTTGACCCGTGACATATCTTTTTCTACAGAGAGATAATCCCTTACAGTTGGCTCTAACCTTCACCAGACTGACCACCTACACTGGGCTGTGTTCAGAACACACACACGAGCACACACACAAACACACGTACACGCATTGGAGATAAAACAAATCACAAAAAAAATAATGTGTTATTAGTATTTCAAGGTCACTGTGTGGTGACCTCACCCACATTGGATGTATGTAACAGTCTATATATTACTTAGTTAATGTGACATTTAAAATTTCGACTCGCTCAGCTTTGCAGCTCCACCAACACCCCATTAAATCCTCAGGAAGGTTTCCAGCACTCTGATCCTCAGGTGTGTGTGTGTTTGGTTATGTGTGTGTAGGGAAAGAACTCTTGGATGAACCCTTGGAAGGAGCACCTGACTTTACTACCAATTGCATTGAGAATAATAGCTAGAATACAGGGGAACCCGTAAGTATGTAACATAATGGTAACAGAATCTACCATTGTTGTTGGTCTTTCCCACCCAACACCATGTATTACAGAACCTAGTGGGTTTATGCTTTAATTGACCCCCGAGCCAGAAACTGTCACTACGGATTAGAGAGAAACCATTCGACTGCGATTGTGTACAAAATGGCACCCTATTCCCTATAAAGTGCACTACTTTTGACCAGAGACTTATGGGCCCTTTTCAAAAGCAGTGCACTGAATAGGGATTATGGTGCCATTTGGGACGCATATTTAGACAGTATCTACTGAGGTGGGGAATCAAG
>NW_019956618.1:0-1159 GCF_002910315.2 Salvelinus sp. IW2-2015
AGATAGATAGATAGATAGATAGATAGATAGATAGATAGATAGATAGATAGATAGATAGATAGATAGATAGATAGATAGATAGATAGATAGATAGGAAACTGAACATTCAAGTTGACTGTAATAAGGATTCAAGTGTTACTAGTGTTATTACCTTTTGCCTAAAACAAGACCACTCAGGTCACAAAGTTCACTGATGGCATGTAATTGAGCTTCCTCACTATGATAGTCACTCCAGCAGATTAACAGATTTACAGCCGCAAGTGTCCGCTGAAAACATTCAACCACATGATCAATGGCATGTGCATTGATGGCTAATTAAGTCTGTTTTGATTAAAAAGACAGGCCTCATTTGTTGGGGTCGTGAACTGCAATCCATTGGCTCAATTGGACATTTCCTATTCTCCAAGTGAGTGACAGCATCGACCGTTTGTTAACAGTATGTTTGAATGACTGGCTTTGTACAGTACGCTGTTTGGACAGTAATTGGATGTCTTGTGCGGGTACATACTGTTAACATGTACATTCTGTAGCGTTACCATAATTATGCTGTGAATGACTGAGTCAGTTATTCGGAAGGCCTTGCAGTATGCCTTTGGCTCATGGTCAAGTCTTTCTTCCTATAGGCCTACAGTGTATGCCTAGGTTGGCAGAGAGACAGCTTTGATTATTGCACAGTGCATGTAGCCATTATTTTAGACACAGACTACAGCTTGGTTTGAGACAAAATTTGAACAATAATTCAAAGGCATTCTAAAACAGAAAAATGTGCAGGTCGTATACCTCTCTACGGGAGTAAATGAGAATCAGTGGCGGTTCGTGCCGTTCAAGATTAGGGAGGATGTATTTATTTTAATTAACATGGCTTTATTTCTATTACAGCATGTTGGATGACTGTCATTCATATTCCATTCACCCAGCTTAATGTAGCATCGATAGGTTTAGGATACTAGATGATACTCGAATTTGCCCTATATTATACCCATCATGAGGTTGCTACAACCTAGTCTACAAATGAATGTTTATTACGTAGGTGCACAGGTCTAGAGACAAATTGGAGTAATCAGATAGATAGATAGATAGATAGATAGATAGATAGATAGATAGATAGATAGATAGATAGATAGATAGATAGATAGATAGATAGATAGATAGATAGATA
>NW_019956619.1:0-1158 GCF_002910315.2 Salvelinus sp. IW2-2015
GGTGGGCATCTATCCGCGGCGGTGGCTCAGGTGCGGGACGCAGACCCCACTCCACCGCTGGCTCACCCCACTTTGGTGGCACCTCTGGTGTGGAGACCCTCGTAGCGGGCCCCGGACTGGGGACCCTCGTTGTGGGCCCCGGACTGGGCACGCTTGTTGCGGGCCCCGGACTGGGCACCCTCGTTGCGGGCCCCGGACTGGGCACCCTCGCTGCGGGCCCCGGACTGGGCACCCTCGCTGAAGACTCCGGACTGGAGAACGTCGCTGAAGACTCCAGACTGGAGGCCGTCTCTGGAGGCTCCGTGCTGGAGGCCGTCTCTGGAGGCTCCGGGCTGGAGGCCGTCTCTGGAGGCTCCGGGCTAGAGGCCGTCTCTGGAGGCTCCGGGCTGGAGGCCATCTCTGGAGTGGAGAGACACACAGAAGGCCTGGCTCTGGGAGCAGGCACAGGACTCACCAGGCTAGGGAGACATACAGGAGGCTTCTTCCTTGGCCGAGGCACCGGATACACTGGGCCGTGGAGGCGCACTGGTGGTCTCGAGCGCAGAGCTGGCACAACCCCTTCTGGCTGGATGCCCACTTCCACCCGGCAAATGCGGGACGCTGGCACCTGAGCATACCGGCCTGTGAATGCTCAACCGAGACACAGTGCGCATCACCCCATAGCACGGGGCCTGACCAGTCACATGCTCGCCACGGTAAGCATGGGGAGTTGGCTCAGGTCTCCAACTCGGGCTGCCTCTCGGGCTTCCTTGCCAGCCGTGTTCCCTAATAACGCTGCCGCTCCGCCTTAGCTGCCTCCAGTTCCTCCCTTGGACGGCGATACTCCCCAGCCTGCCTCCAGGGTCCCTTACCATCCAGGATCTCTTCCCATGTCCAGGAGTCCTCTCTACCACGCTGCTTGGTCCTTTGGTGGTGGTAAGTTCTGTCACGGCTGTTGAAAGATGAGGACCAAGGTGCAGCGTGGTCAGCGTACATTTTCTTTATTTTATCAAAATGACGCCAAACAAAACAAAAAAACACTACAAAAACAAACCGTGAAGCTCAAAGGCAAAGTGCCCTAAACAAAGTCAACTTCCCACAAAGACAGGTGGGAAAAAAGGATACCTAAGTATGGTTCCCAATCAGAGACAACGATAGACAGCTGTCCCTGATTGAGAA
>NW_019956620.1:0-1158 GCF_002910315.2 Salvelinus sp. IW2-2015
TTTTTTAAATTTCTTTCCTTGTTTATTTGAACGACCCAGACTATATAGGACAGAACAACAGTGTTGCTGGTCTAAGGCAGAGTGTGTATTTATTCCTGTCTCTTATACACATCTAGATGTGTATAAGAGACAGCTATGAGTGTCATCTGATGAAAATCATCAAAGGTTAGTGATAAATCTTATCTCTATTTGTGCTATTTGTGGCTCCTCTCTTTGGCTGGAAAAATGGCAGAATTTTTCTTTGAGTTGGTGGTGACCTAACATAATCATTTGTGGTGCTTTTGCTGAAAAGCCTATTTGAAATCGGACACTTTGGTGGGATTAACAACAAGATTACCTTTAAAATGGTATAAGACACATGTATGTTTGAGGAATTTTAATTGTGAGATTTCTGTTGTTTGAATTTTGCGCCCTGCACTTTCACTGGCTGTTGTCATATCGATCCCGTTACCGGGATTGCAGCCATATTAAGGCACATGAAAGTTCACATGTTCCAGAAGGCATTTCTGCCAAAAAATGCAATCTGATAACGTTCAAATGCCTCTTCTGTGAGGTTGTGACGTGCGACATACGCATAGTTCTTGAAATCTATGGTGCCTAGTTTAAGAGCGTTGGGCCAGTAACCGAAAGGTCGATGGTTCGAATCCTGAGGCGGTAGGTTGTGAAAATCTGCCATTTTGCCCTTGAGCAAGACCGATAACCTCCCAACAACACTTGTTCCACGGGCGCCGATGACATGGACGTTGATTAAGGTACCCCCCACACTTCTCTGATTCAGAGGGGTTGGGTTAAACGCGGAAGAAATATTTCGGTTGAATGAATTCAGTTGTGCAACTAACTAGGTAACCCCTGTCCCTATTGTGCTGAGGGAATGGGCATAGGACCACTATCTCAGAGGGACTACTCCAGCCATTCTCTCCATTCTGCCTCCTTTTTTGTTTCCCTTTCCCTCTGGTAAACTCGACATGCCCCTCTCCCCACCAGTATTCATCTTATTTAGCTAGCATCTCTCGCGTCCATCTTTCTTTGTCAGCATATTTTCCCTCATCATCCTTTTCCCTCTCCTCCCACTACTCCCTTCTCCTTTGTAGATACCACCTTCTCACCTGTAACCCTTTCCTCCAATGGCCTGAACCAAAATCTAAATCCCATCCATCT
>NW_019956621.1:0-1158 GCF_002910315.2 Salvelinus sp. IW2-2015
AACTGGACCAGATTGTCCACAGCTAGAAACTGGACCAGATTGTCCACAGCTAGAAACTGGACCAGATTGTCCACAGCTAGAAACTGGACCAGATTACCCACAGCTAGAAACTGCAAAGTGCAAAGGTTGGACCCGATATTTCCCATTAGGGTATAAAATGAAATAAATTACAAAAATGTAAATTAAGATAATAACTTTAAGGCCTGGCCACATCAGTGCTAGCAGTGTTGGTGCATCGAAGAGTAGTAAACCTTAGTCTTTATTGTTGCTTAAAAATTATTATTACACTAGGTTTGTATGTCATAATTAAGACAGATGACATGATAGAGGGTTTGAGTAAGGTGTTGCCAAAAGTATTAAATACATCAACCCGGTCAATTCATTAATCCAGCAGCTCCACAAGATCTTATAGTGATTTCCAGAACCTTGTCATAATACCCAAAGCCAAGCGTCCACGTCTGTGCAGATTGATTTAACTATGCATGCAGGTACCATCTATTATTTAAATAGCACTCTGGCCAAGTTTGATTTAACAAGAAACGGCAGTTTGCATTAGTTGGCGTAAAGTGCTGTAGTTTTTTATCCTGCTTAATGTACGTTATGTCCTCGATGGGAGAGATATTTTGCTACGGTTTGGAATAGATTAATCCCTTACCTGAGGCACATAGACCTGTGTAACAGAATAATGTGTGAAAATGAATGGACTGAGAGAAAGTCATCATGAGATGTGTAGATTAAGTAAAACAGAAAGAATGTTAGAATTGTAAAATGTAGCTTGGGACAGTTTCAGTAACCTAGATTATGCCTATTCCTGGACTAAAAAGCATGCTCAATAGGAAATCTCCATTGAAAGTGTGTTTTACTACATTAATAGCCTCAAACTGGGTCTGGAAACGGTCCCTTAGGGTCTATTCAATAGCACCCATAGAGTCACATAGACCTCAGATCTGTGTGTAGGGACAAGCTTTCGTAAACATGCCCAGTATTGATAAACGGCACAAGTGAAGCTGAGATAAGTCTCTACAGTGATGTCACACACACACACACACACACTGGCACTCACAGCTCTCGATCTCCAGGGTGCAGTTCTGCTCGTCCAGAGGGTATCTACGCAAATCCATCATGCAAGCTGCCGTAGTGGTGATCCTGAGAGGGAGG
>NW_019956622.1:0-1158 GCF_002910315.2 Salvelinus sp. IW2-2015
TTTAATGAGCAAGTTTTCCTTCATGATCTGGTGTCTGTAAATTGGTATAGAATCAGCTTGATCCCCTCTGTCGAAGACGCTTGGACCTTCTTTTTAAATATTTTCAGTGATACTGCTGACAAACACGCCCCCATAAAGAAAATGTGAATTAAATACAGGTTCAGCCCCTGGTTCGACCGTGATCTTGCAGAGTTACTCCACCTCAAGAATTCCATTTGGAGAAAGGCTCGGCACACGCATACTCAGGCTGACTGGCTCTCGTTCAGGCAAATGAGAAATAAGTGCACTCAGGCTATCCGGAAGGCCAAAGTTAGTTAATTTAAGGAGCAGTTCTCTCTATGTGGGTCTAACCCCAAGTTCTGGAAAACAACCTGGAGAATAAACCCTCCTCCTCACAGCTACCCATGTCCCTTAATGTTGATGATGTGGTTGTTACTGACAAGTAGTACAAGGCTGAGCTCTTTAAATCACTACTTCATTAAGTCAGGATTCCTATTTGACTCAGCCATGCTTCATTGCCCATCCAAGATTTCCTCATCTCCCACCCCTTCTAATCCGACTAGCCCCGATGCTTCTTCCTGCCCCGCTACAAAGTTTCTCCCTGCAGGCAGTCACTGAGTCTGAGGTGCTAAAGGAGCTCCTGAAACTTGACCCCCAAAAACGTCCGGGTCAGATGGTTTAGACCCTTTCTTCTTTAAGGTTGCTGCCCCTATCATCAACAAGCCTATCTCTGACCTTTTTAACATGTCTCTCCTCTCTGGGGAAGTTCTCATTGCTTGGAAGGCAGCCACGGTTCGTCTTTTATTTAAAGGGGGAGATCAAGCTGTTCCTAACTTTTATAGGCCAATTTCTATTTTTCCCTGTTTATCAAAAGTGTTGGAAAAACTTGTCGATAATCAACTGACTGGCTTTCTTGATGCCTATAGTATTCTCTCTGGAATGCAATCTGGTTTCCGCTCAGGTATGGATGTGTCACTGCAACCTTAAAGGTCCTAAATGATGTCACCATTGGCCTTGATTCTAAGCAATGTTGTGCTGCTATTTTTATTGACTTGGCCAAAGCTTTTGATACGGTAGACCATTCCATTCTTGTGGGCCGGCTAAGGAGGATTGGTGTCTCTGAGGGGTCTTTGGCCTAGTTTGCTAACTACCTCTCTC
>NW_019956623.1:0-1158 GCF_002910315.2 Salvelinus sp. IW2-2015
CCAGGATACCCGGGCCAGGTCGATTAGAAAGGCCTGCTCACAGAAGTGTTTTAGGGAGCGTTTGACAGTGATGAGGGGTGGTCGTTTGACCGCGGACCCATAACGGACGCAGGCAATGAGGCAGTGATTGCTGAGATCCTGGTTGAAAACAGCAGAGTTGTATTTAGAGGGCAAGTTGGTCAGGATGATATCTTTGAGGGTGCCCATGTTTGCAGATTTGGGGTTGTATCTGGTAGGTTCCTTGATACTTTGTGTGAGATTGAGGGCATCTAGCTCAGATTGGAGGATGGCCAGGGTGTTAAGCATATCCCAATTTAGGTTACCTAGCATTACTAACTCTGACGATAGATAGGGGGCAACGCAATCAATTAACATATTGTGTCCAGGGCACAGTTGGGAGCTGATGGGGTCTATAACAAGCGGCAACAGTGAGGGACTTATTTCTGGAGAGATGGATCTTTTAAAGTAGATGCTCTGTTTGGAACTATTTGGGCATAGACCTGGTATGTATGACAGAACTCTGCAGGCTGTCTCTGCAGTAGATTGCAATTCCGCCCCCTTTAGCAGTTCAATCTGGATGGAAAATGTTGTAATTGGGGATGGATATTTCAACATTTTTGGTGGCCTTCCTAAGCCAGGATTCAGGCACGGCTAGGACATCAGGGTTGGGGAGTGTGCTAAAGCAGTGAATAAAGCAAACTTTGGGAAGAGGCTTCTGATGTTAACATGCATGAACCCAAGGCTTTTACGGTTACAGAAGTAAACAAATGAGAGCGCCTGGGGGCTACAGGCCCTGGGTTAACCTCTACATCACCAAAGGAACAGAGGAGGAGTAGGATGAGGGTACGGCTAAAGGCTATATGAACTGGTCATCTGGTGCATGGGGAACAGACAATAAAAGGAGCAGATTTCTGGGCGTGGTAGGATAGATTTAGGGCATAGTGTACAGACAAGGGTATGAGTACAGTGGAGGTTAACCTAGGCATTGAGTGACAATGGGAGAGATTGCATCTCTGGAGACGCCAGTTAAGGTCTCCGCATTTTTTAAAGTTTTTTTTAAATGTATTTATTTATTTATTTTTATTTATCCGTTATTTTACCAGGTAAGTTGACTGAGAACACGTTCTCATTTGCAGCAAC
The DNA here is from genome assembly GCF_002910315.2 of Salvelinus sp. IW2-2015. NCBI lineage: Eukaryota > Metazoa > Chordata > Actinopteri > Salmoniformes > Salmonidae > Salvelinus > Salvelinus sp. IW2-2015. The sequence goes on from NW_019956623.1 coordinate 1,141, forward strand.
GACCTGGGGAATAGTTAC
>NW_019956624.1:0-1158 GCF_002910315.2 Salvelinus sp. IW2-2015
CTTTGAGAAATAACGAGGAGCGCCCACAATGTGTTTTTGTGCAGGGATGTGCTTAGTAACGAGTCTCTCAAAACGAACAAATGAAAACGACAGTTCCTGACCAAACATCCACAGCATGACGGTAAACACAGGGAGTTACTTCAGAACAGGGCAGAATGCGTCAGGAAACAGGGCTTCGACAGTGGAAAAGTCCCTTCAGGAAACAGTCCTTCGACAGTGGAAAAGTCCCTTCAGGAAACAGTCCTTCGACAGTGGAAAAGTCCCTTCAGGAAACAGTGCTTCTACAGTGGAAAAGTCCCTTCAGGAAACAGTCCTTCGACAGTGGAAAAGTCAGTCAACTAGCAAGACATTTATCTCATTTTTATAACAGGTGATGATAAGCAGAAATAAGGGAGTACCATCTCTCATAGTAGTCGATGTGAGTTTCTAGGAAAAACTCCCTAGAAAGGAAGAAACCTAAAGAGGAACCGGGCTCTGAGGGGTGGCCAGTCCTCCTCTGGCTGTGCCGGGTTGAGATTATACCAGTACACGGGATAGAAACTTTTGGGGGGGTTATTTTAAACAGGATGTCATGTTTATATGCGTCAACTCAAAAACAGTATTCTTGAGTATCCCGAATAATAACAGGATATTGGTGTGGATGTAAACGTGGTTAGGGTTAGTTCCAAATTACCACCCCATTCCCTATATAGTGCACTACTTTTGACCAGATCTCTATGGGTCCTAGATGAGCCCTAGTCAAAACTAGTCAAAAGTAGTGCACTAACTAGGCAAAAAAATTTGAGACACGTCCTGAGATCCTCTGAGTGTCAGGCCCGAGGATATCTTCCAGCCCAGAGACTGAGTAAAACAATCCATGTCCACTGATCACTGATCACTGTAGCTGGTACTGGTGGACCAAGGCTGGACCGAGTCTGGTACTGGTGGACCAAGGCTGGACCGAGTCTGGTACTGGTGGACCAAGGCTGGACCGAGTCTGGCACTGGTGGACCAAGGCTGGCACTGGTGGACCAAGGCTGGCACTGGTGGACCAAGGCAGCCAATCTCCTGGGATTCATGTGGCACAAAGCCCTGTTCAAATGTAGTGCTCTTCTGTAGGGAATATGATGGGCCCTGGTCAAATGTAGTGCTCTTATGTAGGGAATATGATGGGCCCTG
>NW_019956625.1:0-1158 GCF_002910315.2 Salvelinus sp. IW2-2015
GGAAGAAATAAGCATAATTAAATCAACGAGAGAGGGAAGGAGGCTATATCCAAGCTTGTTTGTAAAACAGTCATGCAGTGTCTTTGTGTCTCCTGTCATGCTCTCTGCCGGGGCTCGCTGTACTCTCTGCCCCCTACGGCGTGGGGGAAGTGATTTCAGGGTAATTTAGGTGCGCAACAAATCTGGTATCACATCAGTTGTTAAACAAGCATCTCGTTCTACTGTGTGGTGTTTAGCCATGATGCTACACGTGAACATCTGCATGTGGGAGCACATCTTCCTGAATCAGACACTCCTATTATGGGCGTTCACCTGCCTAATCACTGACACCATTAACACGATGTGACAGATTGCAATTATCTAGAAAGGTCAATTTTATACGAGGGGTCAATTTTATTCCATCCAAACGTAGCAGGCTTTCACACAGCTAATTGCCTCATTGTTGCATCTTCCTGTGTCGTTAACGCCCATATACTTACAGTACCAGTCAAAAGTTTGGGCACACCTTCTCATTCAAGGGTTTTTCTTTATTTTTACTATTTTCTACATTGTAGAATAATAGTGAAGACATCAAACCTATGAAATAACACATATGGAATCATGTAGTAACCGAAAAAGTGTTAAACAAATCAAAACATAATTTATATTATAAGTAGCCACCCTTTGCCTTGATGACAGCTTTGCACAATCTTGGCATTCTATCAACCAGCTTCGTGAGGAATGCTTTTCCAACAGTCTTGAAGGAGTTCCCACATTTGCTGAGCACTTATTGTCTGCTTTTCCTTCACTCTGCCGTCTGACTCAACCCAAACCATCTCAATTGGGTTGAGGTCGGGTGATTGTGGAGGCCAGGTCATCTGATGCAGCACTCCATCACTATCCTTTTTGGTCAAATAGCCCTTACACAGCCTGGAGGTGTGTTGGGTCATTGTCCTGTTGAAAAACAAATGATAGTCCCACTAAGTGCAAACCAGATGGGATGGCGTATTGCTGCAGAATGCTGTGGTAGCCATGCTRGTTAAGTGTGCCTTGAATTCTAAATAAATCACAGATAGTGTCACCATCACACCTCCTCCTTCATGCTTCACGGTGGGAACCACACATCATCCGATCATCCGTTCACCTACTCTGCGTCTCACAAAGACACGGCGGTGTGGA
>NW_019956626.1:0-1158 GCF_002910315.2 Salvelinus sp. IW2-2015
CAAATACTTATTTTCCACCATAATTTGCAAATAAATTCATAAAAAATCCTACAATGTGATTTTCTGGATTCTCATTTTGTCTGTCATAGTTGAAGTGTACCTATGATGAAAATTACAGGCCTCTCTCATCTTTTTAAGTGGGAGAACTTGCACAATTGGTGGCTGACTAAATACTTTTTTGCCCCACTGTATCTGAAGGTGTACGAGGGAGCTTCTTCAGCTAAGGTAACTGGGGCAAGAGCAAAGCTCTGTTATGTGGGGTATGGGGGGGTGGGGCCACTCCTCTGCTTCCAGGGGGTCGGCAGTGGGGTTGTGAAGGGCTTAAAATATTGGGGGTGTACCTGGGCTCGGAGAGGTTGGTCAGGAAGAACTGGCAGGGGCTGTGGGTATGTGTCAAGACTGGCCAGTTGGATGTGGCTCCTGTCCCAAGTGTCATATAGAGGGAGGGTGCTGATAATCAACAACCTGGTGGCATCTTCTGCTCGCAGACCTGCAACCCAAGCTGGTGGACTTTTTCTGGTTGGGGCCATCACTGGCTGAGGGCGGCAGTGTTGTACATGACTATTCACGAAGCAGGACAGGGCCTGGTGGAACTGGAGAGCAGGGTGGCTGACTTCCGACTAAAGGCAGTGCAGAAACTGCTGTACCATACTGATGTTGGCTGGAGGGAACCAGCATGCGCTCTGCTGAGGAGAGCTAGCAGATTACGGTTGGACCGGCAGCTGTTCCTCATGAAGCTGGAGTGGCTGAGTACAGCAGGTCTCTCAGATTTTTACTCTGCAGTGCTGAGGGCCTGGCAGCTTCTAAGACCCACACGAGAAGGGGGTGTGGAGCCTGGGCTGTGGGTGTGGGAGGAGCCTATCTTCCACAACCCAGCCATCCCTTTGAGATTGGTTCAGTCGGCCACCCTGTAGAGGCAACTGATGGCAGCGGGTTTACAAAGGCTGGGTGACCTGCGACTGCTGGGAGGCGTGGAAAACATCGGAAGTCCTGGCACAACAAACAGGAATAACGTCTCTTAGGCTGCTGGAGAGATTCCAGGAGGAGGTCCAGGAGGCACTGTCTGAGACGGCAAGGGGGGTGTTTGAGCATCTAAAGGGGGAGGAGCCACCAATGTTTCCGCCACTGCAGGTGACGGCAGAGACTGGGGACTTGCAA
>NW_019956627.1:0-1158 GCF_002910315.2 Salvelinus sp. IW2-2015
ACATGGTCTGTAGACCTGTCCTGTGTTATAATAGTAATACTCTCTCAGTTTAGTAAAACTCTCCCAGTCTAGTAATACTCTCTCAGTTTAGTAACACTCTCTCAGTTTAGTAATACTCTCTCAGTTTAATAATATTCTCTCAGTTTACTAATATTCTCTCAGTTTAGTAATATTCTCTCAGTTTAGTAATACTCTCTCGGGCCTGTAGACCTGTCTTGTTTTATAATAGACCTGGTCTGTATACCTGGCCTGTATTACAATGATGTATTACAATGACCTGGCCTGTATTACAATAGACCTAGCCTGTATTATAATAGACCTGGTCTGTAGACCTGTCCTGTGTTATAATAGACCTAGCCTGTATTATAATAGACCTAGCCTGTATTATAAATGACCTGGTCTGTAGACCTGTCCGATACTATAGTAGACCTGGCCTGTATTATAATAGACCTGGCCTGTATTATAATAGATCTGGTCTGTATTATAATAGACCTGGTCTGTGGACCTGTCCTGTGTTATAATAGACCTAGCCAGTATTACAATAGACCGGGCCTGCATTATGATAGACCTGGCCTGTATTATAGTAGACCTGGCCTGTATTATAGTAGACCTGGCCTGTATTATAACCGACCTGGCCTGTATTATAACCGACCTGGCCTGTATTATAATAGACCTGTTTTGTATTATAATATACCTGGTCTGTATTATAATAGACCTGGCATGTAGACCTGTCCTGTATTGTAATATACCTGGACTGTATTATAATAGACCTGGTCTGTAGACCTGTCCTGTACTATAATAGACCTGGCCTGTATTACAATGACCTAGTCTGTATTGTAATAGACCTGGCCTGTATTATAATAGACATTGTCTGTATTATAAAAGACTGTGTCTGTATTATAATAGACCTGGCCTGTATTATAATAGACCTGGCCTGTATAATAATAAGACATGGCCTGTATTATATAAAAGACCTGGCCTGTATTATAATAGACATGACCTGTATTATAAAATACCTGGCCTGGATTATAATATACCAGGCGTGTACTATAATAGACCTGGCCTGTATTTTAATAGACCTGTATTATAATAGACCTGGTCTGTATTATAATAGACCTGGTCTGTATTATAATATACCTGGTCTGTATAATAATAGAC
>NW_019956628.1:0-1157 GCF_002910315.2 Salvelinus sp. IW2-2015
AATGAGAAATATAATCTAATAAACAAATATTTGCATAACGAAAGACATGAAAACTGTCTCCAATGTATTTAGCTGTGTACAACTATCATATTGGCAGTAAGGTCATTGAGAATAACAATAGTTATTGTGYGAGGTTTAGGGATAAATATAGTGAAGGATCATGAATGTTAGAGATTTGTTCARAGTGGGGATTTTGAAAGAGGGGGGATTACAACCCCAAAGTAATAGGGGGAAGAAAGATCATAAAGGTCATTTCAGGTTGGTAATAACTTTATAGAAACCATTATTCACACTATGTGGATTATAAACATGTACAGACATAGAGAACTATCACATCAAGAAGGTGTAACACGGATGAATGGATATTCAATGTACAACAGTAGTCTTCTGTAACAAGCCATATGTATTAAATATGTTTACATACATCCATGACTGAATGGTTTCACAAATGCTTTGAAAGGTTTTGTAAGTAAGTTGTAACAGGCCTCATTCAGCAGTCTGAATTAACCTAGAGACACCAAAACGTAAATGTTTAGAGAAGSTTGTTATTCCACATGTAAGGGGCAAAGAGCTGATTTACCTAACTCTGTACAGACCAAAGGAATTTCCAGAGTTAGCTATCCCTGAGACTGTGTWTGATAACTCTGACTCCTACATCTAATGGTTATTGTAGATGTTAGCTACAMAGGGAGTTTACAGTATGTAAAAGAGCTTTATAAAGGCAAAGAGAGCAACGAATTGACCTACGTGACCTCAGAGGGTCAGCCTACTTTATGATAGAGAATGCAGGGATGTGTACTGAACCTGTACCCATAATAAAACAAAGGGCTCTATGGTCAAATGCAACTACAGGCTTTAATGAAGTGGCAGCTGCATTCATATAGATGATTTCGCTATAGTGTAGGACCAGTAAGAACATAGATTGAATTATCTGCTTAGTACTATTAAGCAAGAGGCCTGACCTATTTCTATAGAAGAAGCCCCTTTTTATATTCAGCATCTTAATTAACTAACTCGTCAATATGTATAAAAAAAAAAAAAAAGACAACTTAAAGTACAGTTGAAGTCGGAAGTTTACATACCCCCTAGCCAAATACATTTAAACTCAGTTTTCGTTCATTCCTGACATTTTAATCCTAGTAAAAATTCCCTGCCTT
>NW_019956629.1:0-1157 GCF_002910315.2 Salvelinus sp. IW2-2015
ATGTGCAACCCCTCTGAGTACACTGTTGAAACATCAACCATTGTGGCTCAAACAGAGCCATCCAGTGTCCAGTCGCCTAAGCGTATGTGCAACCCCTCTGAGTACACTGTTGAAACATCAACCATTGTGGCTCAAACAGAGCCATCCAGTGTCCAGTCGCCTAACAGGGGTGTGTGAGTTAATGMTGTATTCAGAGCCACACAAAGACACCACTGTCCCATTTCTCAACAGAAACACAACCATACTTCGGTAGGGCCAGACCTTGTTCAGAAGAGTTCAGAAGTCAAACAGGCTCTAACTCTCCCCCTCAGAACGAGACAACRGCAGAGGAAGGGAGGGGCGGGACTGGAATTAAAAATGGACTTGAGAGACAGCCAAGTTTCCATAGAGTTTCTGTGGGTGAACTCTATTCAAGGGTGTTCTCCCTTAAAGCGCAGAGAGCAGCTGTCAGGGTCGGAGTTCAGAGAACAACGATGGGATGGTCACTTAACATCACCTGTAATAACACCTCAAGGTCAGAGGTCAGGGCAGGAGAAGGACATTAGGGGACGATTAATGTCTTCACATGAAATCTACTCAGTTCAGTTATTATCTGTGGTCCTGAATGGCTCAGCTGGTAGGGCATGGTAGAGCACTTGCATCACTAGGGTTGTGGATGTGTATCCCGCTGTGGCCACCCATWCCAAACTGTATGCAAGTTGTACTGTAAGATGCTTTGGATAAAAGYCTCTGGCTGCATTGTATGTATTATTGTCTCAGTGCATTATCAAAACGGMGGCATTTGTTGTGTTATCATGCCTATCATCTCTATGTGTAGGGAAATCAATATGGTTAATGTATCTTTTATCAAGTTATTTATATAGTCTGTATACAAATACATGTCAGTATACATAAATGTAATATGTTAGCTTTTCAGTGAAGGTATTTAGTTCAATATAGATTATAACCATTTGATTATGGATTGTAGTTGGTTTCTACAGGCTTGATCCTCCTGACAATAAAATKATGGTTTGYTGTATAGTGACAACCTTTAACGATGAGACAACTGTTTCACATGATCACAGTTGGCATCACTTAGACTTCTGCCTTAAACACTCCCAGGCCTTTGATGTGTAACTAGCCGTGTAGGAGGATGAAGTCATCATCACAAATAAGGA
>NW_019956630.1:0-1157 GCF_002910315.2 Salvelinus sp. IW2-2015
TCGTCGTGCCGTACGGGTTGATGAATGCTCCATCAGTCTTCCAAGCCTTTGTAGATGAGATTTTCAGGGACCTGCACGGGCAGGGTGTAGTGGTGTATATTGATGACATTCTGATATACTCCGGTRCACGCTCCSAGCATGTGTCCCTGGTGCGCAAGTTGCTTGGTCGTCTGTTGGAGCATGACCTGTACGTCAAGGCTGAGAAATGCCTGTTCTTCCAACAGTCCGTCTCCTTCCTAGGGTACCGCATTTCCACCTCAGGGGTGGAGATGGAGAGTGACCGCATTTCAGCCGTGCGTAATTGGCCGATTCCCACCACGGTAAAGGAGGTGCAGTGGTTACTAGGGTTTGCCAATTACTACCTGAGGTTTATCCGGGGTTTTGGTCAGGTAGCGGCTCCCATTACCTCACTGCTGAAGGGAGGACCGGTAAGTTTGCGGTGGTCGGCTGAGGCAGACAGGGCTTTTGGTCACCTAAGAGCTCTGTTTACCTCGGCTCCCGTGCTGGCCCATGCGGATCCCTCTTTGGCGTTCATAGTGGAGGTGGACTCGTCCGAGGCTGGGATAGGAGCCGTGCTCTCTCAGCACTCGGGCACGCCACCGAGCAAAACTATGATGTGGGGAGCGGGAGCTGTTGGCTGTGGTCAAGGCTTTGAAGGCGTGGAGACATTGGCTTGAGGGGGCTAAATATCCTTTTCTCATCTGGACTGACCACCACAACCTGGAGTACATCCGGGCCCCACACGTCACCTTCCTCTGGTCATCCTGGGATTGGTCAGACGGTGCACTGTTTGAGTGGGAAGTACTGGTGGCCTACCTTGGCCAAGRATGTGAGGGTTTATGTCTCCTCCTGCTCGGTGTGCGCCCAGTGTAAGGCTCCTAGGCTCCTGCCCAGAGGGAAGCTACACCCCTTACCCGTTCCCCAACGGCCTTGGTTGCACCTGTCGGGGGGTTTTCTTACCGATCTCCCCCCTCACAGGGAAACACCACGATCCTGGTCATTGTGGATCGGTTTCCTAAGTCCTGCCGTCTCCTCCCTCTGCCCGGTCTCCCGACGGCCCTACAGACTGCGGAGGCCTTGTTTACGCACGTCTTCCGGCACTACGGGGTACCTGAGGATATAGTGTCTGATCGAGGTCCCCAGTTCACTTCGAGGGT
>NW_019956631.1:0-1157 GCF_002910315.2 Salvelinus sp. IW2-2015
AAGCAGCAACCCTTCTTCTGTATCATTCCCTATGCTGGAGCACCAGGCTTTAGTTCAGTACTATCTGTATTATCTGCTGTGCTTGGAGTGGAAACTCTAGTTTAATTAAGCAATAGGGCCTCAGGGGGTGTGGTATATGGCCAGATATACACTAAATATACAAAAGTATGTGGACTCCCCTTCAAATTAGTGGATTTGGCTATTTCAGTCACACCCGTTCCTGACAGGTGTAGAAAATCGAGCACACAGCCATGCAATACACAAACATTGGCAGTAGAATGGCCTTACTGAAGAGCTCAGTGAATTTCAACGTGGCACCGTCATAGGATGCCACCTTTCCAACAAGTCAGTTAATCAAATTTCTGCCCTTCTAGAACTGTCACGATCAACTGTAAGTGCTGTTATTGTGAAGTGGAAACGTCTAGGAGCAACAACTGCTCAGCCGCGAAGTGGTAGGCAACAGAAGCTCACAGAGGTGTAAAGGTCCCAGCCATTGGAGCAGTGGAAACGTGGTCTCTGCAGTGATGAATCCCACTTCACCATCTGGCAGTCCGTCAGACGAATCTGGGTCTGGTTGATGCCAGGAGAATGCTTCCTGCCCAAATGCATAGTGCCAACTGTAACGTTTGGTGGAGGAGAAATAATGGTCTGGGGCTGTGTTTCTTGGTTCGGGCTAGGCCTTTTAGTTCCAGTGAGGGGAAACCTCAGCATACAATGGCATTATAGATTTGATTTGATTTATTCATTTTTATTTCACCTTTATTTAACCAGGTAGGCCAGTTGAGAACAAGTTCTCATTTACAACTGCGACCTGGCAGCGTGACAAAAACAACACAGAGTTACACAATGGATAAACAAACGTACAGTCAATAACACAACAGAAAAATATATGTACAGTGAGTGAAAATGTAGTAATATTAGGGAGGTAAGGCAATAAATAGGCCATAGAGGTGAAATAATTACAATTTAGCATTAACACTGGAGTGATAGATGTGCAGATGATAATGTGCAAGTAGAAATACTGGGGTGCAAAAGAGCAAAAATAAATACATAACAATGAGGATGCGGTAGTTGAGTGTGCTATTTACAGATGGGCTGTGTACAGGTACAGTGATCGGTGAGCTGCTCTGACAGCTGATGCTTAAAGTTAGAGAGGG
>NW_019956632.1:0-1157 GCF_002910315.2 Salvelinus sp. IW2-2015
GTTACATATCACTAGAATATAAACCTTATCTAGTCTATCACCTGGGTAAGAACCTGTCTACCTCTGGTTACATATCACTGGAATATAAACCTTATTATCTTATCTATCCTTATCTACGCTGCTGGTTTGATCAAGATTTGATCAAGGCCGCATATACAGTAGGTGTGTAAGAGGTCCTACAATACGTTTTGTAGTGATTCATATGTTGATGATGTAAATAATATTTGCTGGTCTGTGGTGTGTAATGAGGAGCAACCAGACACTGTTGGTCTGTGGTGTGTAATGAGGAGCAACCAGACGCTGCTGGTCTGTGGTGTGTAATGAGGAGAAACCAGACACTGCTGGTCTGTGGTGTGTAATGAGGAGCAACCAGACGCTGCTGGTCTGTGGTGTGTAATGAGGAAAAAATGTGTTTGACCAGATTGTTAAAGGAATTTAAATTTAATTCCTGCACTTGACACATTTATGAAACTACTTGTTCCAGTTACTAATAAACACCATTAAGAAAATGACTGTTAAATTGGATTGATGAGGAATTGAAAAAGTGAGAAGGATGAGGAAAAAGGTATGGAAATTAAGTCTGGCAGCCCAACTGATCGGCAAACGTATTGCAAAATCATGTGACGAAACTACTGAAACAAAAATAAATGATATAAAGAATGACAGTAAAAAGCTTTGGGGCACCTTAAATACAATTTAGGGGAAAAAGCCAACTCGGCTCCATCATTCATTGAATCAGACATTCATCACAGCCCACTGATATTACCAACTACTTTATTAATGACTGTTTCATTGGCTTTTTCATTGGCAAGATAAGCAAACTTAGGGATGACATGCCAGCAACAAACGCTGACACTACACATCCCAGTATATCTGACCAAATTATGAAAGACAAGAATTGTCATTTTGAATTCCATAAAGTGAGTGTGGAAGAAACAATTACTGTTGTCGATCAACAATGACAAGCCACCAGGGTCTGACAATCTGGATGGTAAATTACTGAGGATAATCGTAGACCATATTGCCACTCTTATTTGCCATTTCTTCAATCAGGCCTGGAGGGAAGCTAAAGTCATTCCTCTACCTAAGAATAGTAAAGCCCCCTTTACTGGCTCAAATAGCCGACCAATCAGCCTGTTACCAACCCTTAGTAAACT
>NW_019956633.1:0-1157 GCF_002910315.2 Salvelinus sp. IW2-2015
GCAATATTGAAATGAGAAGGTTAAATGAGAAGGAAATGGAAACTTTGCAAGGTGGAATTGAGGTACAGTAATGATAGTACAGGTGCAATGCTTAAAAAGAGACCCTGAAAGAGACTCAAACCGTAGCTGGCAGCAGCCTTGTGAATTCACGTGGAATTTTATACATTTTCTTATTGTTTTAACGGAAAACCGATTAAAAATGGCAGTTTAAACATTAAAGAAAAAAATGTACCATATGTCACATCCTTATCAGGTGTGTGTGTGTGTACCAGTTTGGGCAGATCCGGTGTGTGTGTGTGTACCAGTTTAGGCAGGCTTCTCTTGGAGAAGACCCTGCGTGGGCAGGAGAGGTGCAGGTGTCTGGAGATCCAGCTCCTCATGTTGAGCCACTCCACAGTGCCCTGGGGCGGGGGGCCGTCCTCCCTGTGTAACAACACCAGCTGCTTCTGGGCCCTCACCGCACTGCCCTCCAGCATCCGCTCCAACTACAGGGTCAAAGGCCAGGGGTCAACTAGAGGTTGGCCAAGAAGAAGTAGGACATAGTTTGTCCAGAATTAAACAGGCATGTACTGCATACTGAGAGGAGAGGAGTGTCTCACACAATAGTATCAAGCCACTTGAGTCTGTGACTGGTTGGTATTCCTCTCTTTATCTTAGTAAATGGATATCATATCAGGGATAAGAGGTCAGCGAGGTCGACCCTGCCACCAAGCCCCAGACATGACTAAAGAACCCAAGGATCTGCACTGACCCTAATCCCACATCAAACACAGTGGCCTGCTAACACGCTAAGCTAGCTAACCTCTCCCCAAGCACCATGGAAATACGTTAAGCTAGCTAACCTCCCTCTAAGCATCATGCTAACACGCTAAGCTAGCTAACCTCTCCAAAAGCCTAATGCTAGTTTTGCAACAAAAACGTGAGGTCCCTCCCTGTTTTGTCCATCAGTCAAACAGAACGGTGCGCAACCTACCGGAATCTGTCCAATAGAAACTCTTGTTTTGGTTGCAACTGTTTGCCTCGGTGTGCACTAAGGATCACACCGCAGGAGAGGGGACTATTTCCTCTACTTCTGAAGCTTTTGCTGCCCCTGAAGATATTCAAAGGCTAGGCAAATTTAGTAGATGTGGTCATGCACGCTAACGTATTGCTACACC
>NW_019956634.1:0-1157 GCF_002910315.2 Salvelinus sp. IW2-2015
ATTTCTATGTTGTACAATAGTAAATCTTTTCTTTAACTCTATATTTTTTCAACTGCATTGTTGGTTAAGGGCTTGTAAGTAAGCATTTCACGGTAAGGTCTACTACACCTGTTGTATTCGGGGGATGTGACAAATAAAATWGWATTTGATTTATGAAGGTCAATAAATCATTCCCTTAACTTGTGTCCCCTCTAGTGGATGTAGTTGGTATGACATGTACTGACGTACATTTTTATAAACGTCTCCATGGCAATGAGGCGTTAGGCTGCTACAGGCTATACTGAGCTACATAATACCGGAGGGGAAAATACGAGCGTGAACTAAAAATAGATATCCTACGATCTCCAATGATAGCTTTCGATTTATAACCCCAAACTATGGTGGAGAAAAATGATMATTAGCTATGGCTGTGTTGCGTTTGTACCATGGATTAACGACATGGGTTAGCTACTTGGTAAACTCAAACGGAAGCAAAAAACCGAGCATTAAAACCTAAACAGGGAAACCCTTTTGCTGTAAGTTATACATTAGCTAATGGTTACCTGAAAAAATGTAGAGCTTAACAAAATAGTGGCTAACACTTTACTTGACACCCGGCGGCGTCATAACACGTTATGACACGGTCATAACCATGTCATAATATGTCATGACAGCAAACACAGCGTCAGAACACTGTCATGACCCCATACACTACCAGTCAAAAGTTTGAACACCTACTCATTCAAGGGTTTTTCTTTATTTTGTACTATTTTCTATGTTGTACAATAATAGTGAAGACATCAAAACTATGAAATACCACATATGGAATCATGTAGTAACCAAAAAAAATCTAAATATATGTTATATTTGAGATTCTTCAAAGTAACCGCCCTTTGCCTTGATGACAGCTTTGCACACTCTTGGCATTCTCTCAACCAGCTTCACCTGGAATGCTTTTCCAACAGTCTTGAAGGAGTTCCCACATATGTTTTGTATTGAAGTCAAAGTACCCAGAGGAGGACGGACGCTAGCTATCCTCTGGCTACACCATGGTGCTACCCTATAAGGTGCTGTTGAGGCTACTGTAGACCATTGTAAAACAGTGTGTTTTAATCAATTATTTGGTGACCTGAATACATTTAGTATAGTTTTATCTAAAAAGTATAACTTTTTAAATG
>NW_019956635.1:0-1157 GCF_002910315.2 Salvelinus sp. IW2-2015
CCAGCTGCCCACTGCACTGAGGCTAGGAAACACTGTCACCACCGATACATCTACGATAATCGAGAATTTCAATAAGCATTTTTCTACGGCTGGCCATGCTTTCCACCTGGCTACCTCTACCCCGGTCAACAGCTCTGCACCCCCCACAGCAACTTGCCCAAGCCTCCTCCATTTCTCCTTCACCCAAATCCATATAGCTGATGTTCTGAAAGAGATGCAAAATCTGGACCCCTACAAATCAGCTGGGCTAGACAACCTGGACCCTCTCTTTCTAAAATTATCCTCCGCAATTGTTGCAACCCCTATTACTAGCCTGTTCAACATCTCTTTCGTATCGTCTGAGATTCCCAAAGATTGGAAAGGAGCTGCGGTCATCCCCCTCTTTAAAGGGGGGGACACTCTAGACCCAAACTGTTACAGACCTATTTCTATCCTACCCTGCCTTTCTAGGTCTTCGAAAGCCAAGTTAACAAACAGATCACAGACCATTTCGAATCCCACCGTACCTTCTCCGCTTTGCAATCTGGTATCCGAGCTGGTCATGGGTGCACCTCAGCCACGCTTAAAGTCCTAAACGATATCATAACCGCCATCGACAAAAGACAATACTGTGCAGCCGTATTCATCGACCTGGCCGAGGCTTTCTTATCGGCAGACTCAACAGCCTTGGGTTCAGAAATGACAGCCTCGACTGGTTCACCAACTAGTTCTCAGACAGAGTTCAGTGTGTCAAATCGAAGGGCCTGTTGTTCGGACCTCTGGCAGTCTCTATGGGGGTGCCACAGTGTTCAATTCTCGGGCCGACTCTTTTCTCTGTATATATCAATGATGTCGCTCTTGCGGCTGGTGATTCTCTGATCCATCTCTACGCAGACAACACCATTCTGTATACTTCTGGCCCTTCTTTGGACACTGTGTTAACTAACCTCCAGATGAGCTTCAATGCCATACAACTCTCCTTCCATGGCCTCCAACTGCTCTTAAATGCAAGTAAAACTAAATGCATGCTCTTCAACCGATCGCTGCCCACACCTGCCCGCCCGCTTAGCATCACTACTTTGGACTTAGAATATGTGAACAACTACAAATACCTAGGTGTCTGATTAGACTGTAAACTCTCCTTCCAGACTCATATTAAGCATCTCCAATCCAAAATT
>NW_019956636.1:0-1157 GCF_002910315.2 Salvelinus sp. IW2-2015
TGTGTGTGTGTGTGTGTGTGTGTGTGTGTGTGTGTGTGTGTGTGTGTGTGTGTGTGTGGGAAACTACATTTCTTCAAGCTGGTGTAAATGGTTGTTCATCATTGGTCCATCAGGAGATTGCATCTGGAAAAGTGTAGGTCTGTACTTCCATCAGATGCATGGCAATGAAAGTGCTACTGAGAGCAAAGTGTGGACCATCGCATTTACCAGTTCTCTCTTGCCGTCTCTCTGTATCAGACCACTACCTGGGGTAACAACTTAGAAACGTTTTCAAACACAGCCTCTCTAGCTGTCTCTCAATGCTTATGGCTCCCTTTCCTCCCCCGAGTCCCCCCCCCCCAACGATAGGTCCCCTGATTACGCTAGCTGTCGGAGACTGGCGGTAATTGCGGCTCTGTGATGGTAGCTGTTTTTGTGTTCTCCTCCATCTTTAATGAAAGTGGCATTATGTTGTCACTCACCAGGCCGCCACTCTTGATTGACGCGCCACCTTATTATTTCCCCCTGGAGATAGGACTTTAATGCCGTGCTCGTTGGTTCCATCCACTTATAAATCAAAGCCTGTGAAACCGTGGAGATTAAAACTGGTGGGAGACGACCTAAAGTTTTGTGTTGTTTTTGATTTCGTGGAGATCTAAAGTTGATTGGGGACTTGAGAAAATGAAAGGGGCTTTAGCTTGTGCACAGCCAGGTGAGAATCTGTTTGTGCCATCTCTTGTTGTCTTGTTGTTGACTTGCTTTGATGATATTGCATGATAATTGTTACGGATACAGGTATCCTGTGTGTATTTMTTTTCTCTCCTTCTCCCCTCACAGGTGGCAATCATCAGTCACCAATCAGTCATCAATCAGAAGACACACCTCCTCCTGTTTCCATTACCCAATCACATCTCCTTTCCCTTGGTTTAAAAACCCATTCAGTTGTTTTCTCTGGAGCTCAATCTCTCTGTAGATCTCTTGTTTGTGCAACTACATGTCACTTTGTCCGTTACTCTGTGAGTATTGTTTTTGTTATGGTGTTTGACTGTTTGTTTGATGGTGGGAAAAGGGGGTACCAAGACAAAACGCCCATGGGCATACACTACCCGTAGGAATACTTTGTCTAAGAACACTAGTTAGAACTGGGCGGACCACCCACTGTATTTTTGGTTAGTTAG
>NW_019956637.1:0-1157 GCF_002910315.2 Salvelinus sp. IW2-2015
CCCAGGCCTACAATACACTGAACAGAAATATAAACACAACATGTATTACGTTTCATGAGCTGAAATAAAACATCCCTGAAATGTTCCATACGCTCAAAAAAGCTACTTTCTCCTTTGTCAAGATAATCCAGCAAACCTGACAGGTGTGGCATATCAAGACGCTGATTAAACAGCATGATCATTACACAGGTGCACCTTCCGCTGTGGACAATAAAAGGCCACTTTAAAATGAGCAGTTTTGTCACACAACACAATGCCACAGATGTCTCAAGTTTTGAGGGAGCGTGCAATTGGCATGCTGACTGCAGGACTGTCCACCAGAGCTGTTGCCAGAGAATCGAATGTTAATTTCTCTACCATAAGCCACCTCTAATGTCGATTTAGAGAATTTGGCGGTACGTCCAACCGGCCTCACAACTGCAGACAAACGTGTATCACCGCCAGCCCAGGACCTCCACAGCTGGCTTCTTTATCTGCTGCATGGTCTGAGACGAGCCACCCGGACAGCTGATGAAACTGAGGAGTATTTCTGTCTGTAATAAAGCCCTTTTGTGGGGAGAAAACTCTGATTGGCTTGGCTCCCCAGTGGGTGGGCCTATGCCCTCCCAGGCCCACCCATGGCTGCACCACTGCCCAGTCATGTGAAATCGATGGCCTAATGAATGTTTTTACATTGACTGGATTTCCTTATATGAACTGTAACTCAGTAAAATCCTGGAAATTGTTGCATGTTGCCTTTATAAAGGTTTTACCCCGTTTTCTCCCCAATTTCGTGAAATCCAATTGGTAGTTACAGTTTTGTGTCATCGCTGCAACTCCCGTACGGACTCGGGAGAGGTGAAGGTCGAGAGCCCTGCGTCCTCCGAAACACAATGCCCACTTCACCTGGAAGCCAGCAGCACCAATGTGTCGGAGGAAACACCGTAAACCTGGTAACCGTGTCAGCGTCCACTGCGCCCACAGGAGTCGCTAGTGCATGATGGGACAAGGACATTCCTGCCGGTCAAACTCTACCCTAACCCGGACGTCGCTGGGGAAATTGTGCGCCGCCCCATGAGTCTCCCGGTCAGCTGAGACAGGGCCTGGACTCAATCCCAGAATCTCTAGCAGCACTGCCTTAGACCACTGAGACAGGGCCTGGACTCAATCCCAGAATC
>NW_019956638.1:0-1157 GCF_002910315.2 Salvelinus sp. IW2-2015
TATGGTGAGATATGATTGTGTAGCCTATTAAAATACCTGAGATAGATAAAACACATTAGTGGCCTTTCTCTCCTCACAGCCCTGAGACTGTGTCCATGGGGTTCATGTCGGTATGCATGTCCGCTTCCCTATGGTCCACAGATATAGGTTGAGAAAGTGAAAGACAAACAATTAAAGCTATCATCAAACATACTGACAATACTGAGAATCAAGGGTGCTGTGAAGGGTGCTGTCAAGGGTGCTCATATGAGTAACGTACAAGAAAAATAAAGTTCTGCAAATCACACAACAAATCTTATGAGATAGATTCTTTGAAATGAACAACTTAGTGAGTGTTCGGGTCTCTTCTATAATTCATTAGGCCTAAGGATATGACTGTTTTTCAAAACAAAAAGCCTATTGAAATATTTAATATATTTTTCACAAGTTACATTTTAAATACTCAGAGCAGGTATTCCCAAACTGGGTACAATAGCAACGGGATGTCGTAACCCCCAGGGGTGCGAGCAATGCCGTCGGGGGTATGCAAAACAAAAATGTGATTAAAATATATATATATATATATATATATTTTTTTTTTGTTATTTATTTTAATTCTTTTGTCCGCCAAAAAATTCTTCACATTTTCAAACAAACCATTTACATTTTCGAGCTATACATTTGGGTGAGTTTTTTTCCCTCCTTAGTAGCCTCGTTTCAATGCCAAAAACAAAATTAAACCATCCAGTGTTCAGCGAAATAACAACACAATGTCAAATACAGGTAGCCTAGTCAAATAATTAACATCCAATCACATTAACCTTTACTCTCTCGCAGGAATTCCACTAGCGGTCTGTATGTAGCCAAAAGTTGCTGCTGCTCATTCCGTTTGCTCGAAAATGGATAAATGGTAAAAAAAAAAGTAAGGCCCGCGTCCATAGAGACACATACCAGCTCTACTGGTAGTACTGCTACTACCAGCAGTACTACACCTGCACCTGTCAACGACACAAGTTGTTCTGCTTCCACGAGCACATCCAATGCAAGCATCAGTAATTCTACAGTTGTTGTTAGCCCAGCTAGCATGGACACTGACAGATGTGAATCTGATGCAGCCGAAGAGCTACTGCCCCCTTACCCGGGAAAGCACAGAACAGCAGACAGGGACGTTGGACCAT
>NW_019956639.1:0-1156 GCF_002910315.2 Salvelinus sp. IW2-2015
ACCTTGCCAGAGACTGGGAGCATTAAAACCCGACTGCCCCTAAAAAACAACTAATCCCTTTGAAAACGGCCTATGTGGCATCGATATGAATCAGATACATTTATTCTAGTGTCAAAATTGACTACAAAGTGTAAATAGGAATATTTAGGTCATAAAGTCTGTCTTGTCTAAGTAAAGTTATGGTGCTTTCAAGACAACTGGAAACTTTAACAAACGAGGTCAAATCATGTCGTCAGTGATCTTCAGGTCTGAAAGTCAGAGCTCTAGAAATATGCCAGAGTTTCCGACTCGGAATAGCGAGTTGGATGACCGTTCAAAACATAATCCCAGTCTGAGCTCCCAGAAAATACCAGAACCCTGAAGCAAGCTCCCAGAACATTGTAATGGAAATATCGCTCCACCAAACTGGAAGTCTTCCGTCTAGCTTGGTACCGTGCAATATCGAAGAGCCCTCACTGCTGCTCGATCAGCCTTCTTTTCCAACCTAATTGAATAGAATAAAAACTATCCAAAATGTATTTTTGATATGGTCGCAAAGCAAACTAAAAAGCAGCATTCCTCAAGTGAGGATGGCCAGGACTTAGGATCAATGGAGACACACCAGTTTTTTAACCATGTATCTCTCGATACATTCACAAAAGTAGTCATGGCCTCTACACCTTCCAGCTGCCTACTGGACCCTATTCCAACTCAACTAAAAGAGCTGCTTCCTGTGCTTGGCCCTCCTATGTTGAACATAATAAATGGCTCCCTATCTTCCGGATCTGTACCAAACTCAATAAAAGTGGCAGTAATAAAGCCTCTCATGAAATAGCCAAATCTTGACCAGGAAAATGTAAAAAACGATTGGCCTAAAGCGAAGAAAATACAATTACTGAGCGATAATGTGAACACCCATTCTTCCAAACAAGCTATTGTCCAATGGATTGATGATCCTATTATGAGCAACAAAACCTCCTCGTTTAGTCTACAAAGGGTGTCAGTAGAGGAGGTGTTAAACCTGTTGAAGTCATTACCCAATTGGTAAATCTACAGGTTACGATCTTATGGCCAATTTTTTACTTCGCTATGCTGCTCCCCAGATTGCAGCTCCACTGAAATACATATTTAATTGGTCACTGGAAAAGGGGATGTTTGCAAATGTATGGAAGCATGC
>NW_019956640.1:0-1156 GCF_002910315.2 Salvelinus sp. IW2-2015
AGCTAACCCTGCTGTCATGATACATCAGTCCAATGACACACCATTATTACTGCGTCGTTATTGAAGTGTGTACGCAATGGACATACAGTGCCTTCGGAAAGTATTCAGACCACTTGACTTTTTCCACATTTTGTTACGTTACAGCCTTATTCTAAAATGGATTAAATAATTTGTTTTCCTCAATCTACACACAATACCCCATAACCACAAAAACAGGTTTTTAGAAATGTTTGCTAATTTATTTAAAAAAATTAAATGAAATATCACATTTACGTAAGTATTCAGACCCTTTACTTTGTTGAAGCACCTTTGGCAGCGATTACAGACTCAAGTCTTCTGGGGTATGATGCTACAAGCATTGCAAACCTGTATTTGGGGAGTTTCTCCCATTCTTCTCTGCAGATCCTCTCAAGCTCTGTCAGGCTGGATGGGGAGCATTGCTGCACAGCTATTTTCAGGTCTCTACAGAGATGTTTGATTGGGTTCAAGTCCGGGCTCTGGCTGGGCCACTCAAGGACATTCAGAGACTTGTCCTGAAGCCACTTCTGCATTGTCTTGGCTGTGCGCTTAGGGTCGTTGTCCGGTTGGAAGGTGAACCTTCGCCCCAGTCTGAGGTCCTGAGCTCTCTGGAGCAGGTTTTCATCAAGGATCTCGCTGTACTTTCCTCCGTTCATCTTTGCCTCTACCCTGACTAGTCTCCCAGTCCCTGCCGCTGAAAACCATCCCCACATCATGATGCTGCCACCACCATGCTTCACCATAGGGACGGTGCCAGGTTTGCTCCAGGCGTGACGCAAGGCATTCAAGCCAACAAGTTCAATCTTGCTTTCATCAGACCAGAGAATCTTGTTTCTYATTGTCTGAGATGGCAAACTCCAAGCAGGGCTGTCATGTGCCTTTCTAAAGAAACTCTATAGAGCTCAGAGTGACCATCGGGTTCTTGGTCATCTCCCTCACCAAGGCCCTTCTCCCCCGATTGCTCAGTTTGGCCGAGCGTCCAGCTCYAGGAAGAGTCTTGGTGGTTCCAAACTTCTTCCTTTTAAGAATGACAAAGGCCACTGTGTTCTTTGGGACCTTCAATGCTGCAGAAATGTTTTTGTACTCTTCCGTGCCTCGACACGATCCTGTCACGGAGTTCTACGGACAATTCCTTCGA
>NW_019956641.1:0-1156 GCF_002910315.2 Salvelinus sp. IW2-2015
TTACACTAAAAGCATTCTAGAAGAAAAATAAACGCACACTTATTTAGGCGAGGTGCTGATTAGCGGAGTAGAAAACTTGAAAATAAAGGAGAGCCACACACTCTAGGAGCTCAAATGCTAAAATGTAATATCCAACGTTTCGACAGCCAAGCTGTCTTCATCTGGGTATAATCACACTAAGAGCATAACATTTCTACACCCTAATTGTAGTCTAACCAATACCCAAAAGGAGATTCAGTGAAAATAACAATCTCATTGATTTATCAAGACCAGTCCCCATGCTTGTCTCAGAGCAGCGCGAAACGGTGCTAAAATAGGCTATTGCGTCTAACTTCAATGTGCTCTTTAAATAAATAAGACCTACACCACTTTTAACAGCACATTACTCAACACTAATGAGACTCAAGTCGCCTACGGTAGGCCTACAGTATATTGAAAAATATGACGTGACTCTCTGCCAATAATTACATATAGAGGATTGGAGGATTCTACATTAAAACCAAAAGCTGCCTCACGGGTCTCCCGGTGGCGGCCGGCACGGGTATCAAACCTGCATCTGTAGCAACGCATTTTGCACTGCGCTGACTTAGACAGCTGTGCCACTGGGGAGGCCCCATCCACAAAGTATCAAAACACAGAGAGGTGTTGGTAAAGGTATATTGTCCTGCTAATAGCTCACAATGGGATATTATAATACTGTACATGGTGTCCAGGTCAGGATAACCAAAACATTTCTTTATTAAAGACTATCAGAAAGAATGTTGGTACTTCTTTATTTTTGATCCAAAGCCATGAATGAGTGAGTCACTCAGCCTTATGTAGGTACCGGTCTATATGACTGTGGCATCAACTTAATATATAACGATTTTTTGTAACGATATTTTTGATAATATATAGCAATATTTTTAATATATAACGATATTTTGGAGGTCATTTAGTTTTCAAAAAAATGAAAGTGAGCGATTGTAATCTGAACAAAGGCCAAAACATTTATTTCTGTTTTTAGAGGGAGATACGCTGGGCCAATTGTGCACTGCCCTATGGGACTCCCAATCACAGTTGGATGTGATACATAATACTTTGTTGTATTATTCGTTTTTTTTCTTTTCTGGTGGATTTAACTTGAAATAGCAACCAATCACAGCCGGTTGTGATA
>NW_019956642.1:0-1156 GCF_002910315.2 Salvelinus sp. IW2-2015
TGTTACACCACACACTCCTCCTACCACTACTCCTAACTACTACTGTTCTGGCCACTGCTAGGGCCTCTAAAAGCACCTGAAAGAGAACAATGCTACACTCAGACTTCTTATGTTATGGTGGAATCTAACTTACAACAGAAGTCAGAAGGTCTAGTCAATTGTATGTACACTCACGTTTGAACATGTTTCTACTGAACCTCACTCTATTTGAAATGATATACAATAATTGTGTTGAAAACATACTGCTTTTCTTTTCTCTTCATGATGCTTATATGTACTATAATTTCGGCCAACTGCAGCTGAACTGATTGAGGATTCAGATAACATGTCCTTTAGCTCAAAGGAAGCTCCCCAGGTCACCCAGTCGCACTATGCAGTTCCCTGTCAGCCGAGACGCAAAGCTGTAACTGTGACATTCAAAGAGAAAATCAAACCTCTTTTTTCATGCTGTTCCAATTACAGGCCTGCTATCGCTGTATGTAAGAGGGCAAAGCCAGGAGCGTGAATGGCTGGTTGACATTGGAGGTGATTGTACAGTGCTATACATTGAATGACACAGATGAAGGGAACAGGACTGTATGGCGTTGGTTTCCCTGAGGACTTAACTTCAAAGCTTCACCAACAGGAAGCACAGCTAATCTCTCCAGTGGGGTTCTCTCTAACTACTTATAGTACATTGAGGGAAAATGGGAAAAATAATGACAAAGACACCAGAGATTACAGCATGCAGACGTGCAGGGGAGCATTTTAATAAATACTAAACTCGAACATGTTTACAGTTACTGTAGCTACATACTGTACTTCTCCCCTGTAATTATACAGAATATAACTTGTCCGCCTGCATCTCCACAACAACCGAGTCAATGCAAAACCTCACTAATGATCTTCCCTCCCAGCAATGTACTGTTCTGTAAACTGGTGTATAATCGACCATTTTAGAGTAGAAAGTTTTTGCCTTAACCTTTTAGGAGGATTGCTTTCTCAATGTGGAAAACTCTGTAGTGTTTACTGAAATAATGATGGTAATTAGAGAATGAAGAATAACTCCATGAACCTCAACCCATAGTCTCCCTAGTCTTCACTTAGCTGAGAAACAGTGTAGCTACATAGTCTCCCTAGTCTTCACTTAGCTGAGAAACAGTGTAGCTACATAGTC
>NW_019956643.1:0-1156 GCF_002910315.2 Salvelinus sp. IW2-2015
GGTCTCCCCCAAGAGACCCTCTCCGGGATACCGTCTTCTGGGCTCCGGGTCTTGCTGTATCCTGTGGGGATCAAAAACTGAACTCCCTCCTGTTAACTCTGGTACCGTCCCCAACTATACGGGAGTCCTTTTCTCCACCAGTCTCTTCCCTGTGTGCTGCCCTTCTGGCAGCTTTATGGGACTTGTACAGCTGGTGAGCAATCATTTTTACTCACCAAATCCCAATTAGTCCTGGCCGGAGAGCCCAACGAGACCTGGCACGTCCAGCAGATGGAGCCATTGCCTCGTGATGTATACGCCGTCTGTCACCAGGCCTCGACGAGTCTCCCCTGGTGGCTGACCTGCTGTACACCCCCCCCCCCCATAGCCCCATAGCTCTGTCGGGGAGGGGACTGTCATCAGTGCGACATATGTCTCCCTTCTCGATAGGGCATCCGCGTATCGATGCTTCGCCCCTGACCTGTGTACAACAGAAAAAGAGAAGCGTTGAAGGGACAAAAACCACCTGGTGACCCGGTCGTTTGTGTCCTTTCCCCTGGCCATCCAGACCAGGGAAGCATGGTCCGTGACCAGGGTGAAGTGGGTACCTAACAGGTAATACTTGAGTGTTTATTGTCCACTTCACCGCTAGACACCCTTTCTCAACAATGGAGTACTTTTTTTCTCTAGGTATCAGCTTTCGGCTGATGTACATGATGGGGTGCTCCTCCCCATCGTGTATCTGGGAYAGAACGGCCCCTAGTCCCGTATCACATGCATCYGTCTGGAMCACCATCGGCACCTGGAAATCGGGCGTTACGAGAATCGGATGGGAGCACAGCACTTCCTTCAGGCAGCTGGACGCCRCTTCTGACTCGTCCGATCATTTCACTGTTTTCGCGAGGCGGGCCCTGGTTAGATCAGTGAGGGGGGAAGCTATRGCCGCAAAGTTGGGGATAAACCGACTATAGTATCCTGCCAGTCCTAGGAAGGACTTGACCTGTGTCTTGGTGCGTGGAATGGGCCAGTCACGTACCGCGTGAACCTTCCTCTCCTGGGGCTTGACGTCCCCCCGTCCGATCAAATACCCCAGGTACTCCATCCCCTCGAACCCTAGTTTGCATTTCTTGGGGTTCGCGGTCAACCCGGCTGAGCGCGTCCAGCACCGCCTGGAGGC
>NW_019956644.1:0-1156 GCF_002910315.2 Salvelinus sp. IW2-2015
CTAGGCTAGGAGGGGTAGGCTAGGAGGGCTGGGATAAGAGGGCTGGGCTAGGAGGTCTGGGCTAGAAGGACTGGGCGTAGGAGGGCTGGGCTAGGACGGCTGTGCTAGGACGGCTGGGCTAGGAGGGCTGGGCTAGGAGGACTTTGCTAGGAGGGCTAGGATAGGCCATGCATTAAAACATGAGAGCACTCCTTTCATGTCTGTTGAAAGCAGGAGGAGAGGCTCGCTAGCTCTCAGACTGTATTACTGAGATGAATACGATCATACAGTAGGAAGTGAGTAGCAACAATAGACATTTACTCTGTGAACCATTTGCCCATGGTCTATTGTCATTAAACATACAGTTGAAGTCGGAAGTTTACATACACTTAGGTTGGAGTCATTCAATCTCGTGTTTCAACCACTCCACAAATTTCTTGATAAACAAACTATAGTTTTGTAATTTTTCCAAAAATTGTTTACAGACAGATTATTTAATTTATAATTCACAACATAGTGGGTCATTTATAATCACAATTCCAGTGGGTCATAAGTTTATATACACTAAGTTGACTYTGCCTTTAAACAGCTTGGAAAATTCCAGAAAATCATGTCATGGCTTTAGAAGCTTCTGATAGACTAATTGGCATCATTTGAGTCAATTGGAGGTGTACCTGTGGATGTATTTCAAGACCTACCTTCAAACTCAGTGCCTCTTTGCTTGACATCATGGGAAAATCGCAAGAAATCAGCCAAGACCTCAGAAAAACAATTGTAGACCTCTACAAGTGTGGTTCATCCTTGGGAGCAATTTCCAAATGCCTGAAGGTACCACGTTCATCTGAACAAACAATAGTACGCAAGTATGAACACTATGGGACCACACAGCTGTCATACTGCTCAGGAAGGAGATGCGTTCTGTCTCCTAGAGATGAAGGTACTTTGGTGCAAAAAGTGCAAATCAATCCCAGAAVAACAGCAAAGGACCTTGTGAAGATGCTGGAGGAAACAGGTACAAAAGTATCTAGATCCACCGTAAAATGAGTCCTATATCGACATAAGCTGAAAGGCCGCTCAGCAAGGAAGAAGCCACTGCTCCAAAACCGCAATAAAAAAGCCAGACTACGGTTTGCAACTGCACATGGGGACAAAGATCATATATTTTGGAGAAATGTCC
>NW_019956645.1:0-1156 GCF_002910315.2 Salvelinus sp. IW2-2015
AAAGACTTAAAGGTTGAGACCGAGTCTGCGTCTCTCACATGGGTAGGCAGACCATTCCATAAAAATGGAGATCTATAGGAGAAAGCCCTGCCTCTATTCTACTCTACTCTATTCTACTCTATTCTACTGCTACTATATTCTACTTCTACTCTATTCTATTCGGCTCTATTCTACTCTATTATACTGCTATTCTACTGCTACTCTATTCTACTCTACTCTATTCTACTCTATTCTACTCTATTCTACTGCTACTCTACTCTATTCTACTGCTACTCTATTCTACTCTATTCTACTGCTATTCTACTGCTACTATATTCTACTGCTACTCTATTCTATTCTGCTCTATTCTACTCTATTCTACTGCTATTCTACTGCTACTCTATTATGCTCTATTCTACTCTATTCTACTGCTACTCTACTCTATTCTACTGCTACTCTATTCTACTGCTACTCTATTCTACTCTACTCTACTGCTATTCTACTGCTACTCTACTCTATTCTACTCTACTCTATTCTACTGCTACTATATTCTACTCTATTCTACTGCTCTTCTACTGCTACTCTATTCTACTCTATTCTACTCTATTATACTGCTATTCTACTGCTACTCTATTCTACTCTATTGTACTGCTACTCTATTCCACTCTATTCTACTGCTACTCTATTCTACTCTACTCTACTGCTATTCTACTGCTACTCTATTCTACTCTATTCTACTACTACTCTATTCTACTCTATTCTACTGCTACTCTATTCTACTGCTACTCTATTCTACTATATTCTACTGCTATTCTACTGCTACTCTATTCTACTGCTACTCTATTGTACTCTATTGTACTCTATTGTACTCTATTCTACTCTATTCTACTGCTACTCTATTCTACTCTATTATACTGCTATTCTACTGCTACTCTATTCTACTCTATTCTACTCTATTCTACTGCTACTCTATTCTACTCTATTCTACTGTTACTCTATTCTACTCTATTCTACTCTATTCTACTGCTACTCTATTCTACTCTATTCTACTGCTATTCTACTGCTACTCTATTCTACTCTATTCTACTGCTATTCTACTGCTACTCTATTCTACTCTATTCTACTCTATTCTACTGCCACTCTATTCTACTCTATTGTACTCTATTCTACTGCTACT
>NW_019956646.1:0-1155 GCF_002910315.2 Salvelinus sp. IW2-2015
GGATCCAGATAACTGCTAAAGCCCAAGAATGCCAGTTAACAGAGAAGATTCTCCACAAGATGTGGTCCGTCCGCGCCGACCAGCTCACCTGCCACAACATCTTGAAAATGGCGGCGACGGCTACAAGTCAAGGCACAGACTACCACACACATCAACATACCACTCCTACGAGGGAGAGCAGCTAGAGGGTTTTCTTGAGCAGTCAGAGTGGCCTTCTTCCCCTTCCACAACTCATCACTGGTCCAAGTCACCACCCAGAGTGATCGGCAGAATAAAGGACAGAGCCTCAGCCTTTTTAGTAGTTGCTAATTCACAGAGTTCCCACCTCAGGCTAACCTCGACCAGAGATCGCCAAGATCAGCGTCGACCTGAGCATGGATCGCCAGTGACAACCGGAAAGGTCTCACTGCGTTTACACAGCCAGTGTGACGAGATTGATGTGCTCATTGAAGCAGTCCAGAAGATGGAAGGTTCCTACAGTCCACGTGACCACCGTCGGAGTACTTACCTGATGGACACTGCCAGTTG
This sequence comes from Salvelinus sp. IW2-2015, assembly GCF_002910315.2. NCBI lineage: Eukaryota > Metazoa > Chordata > Actinopteri > Salmoniformes > Salmonidae > Salvelinus > Salvelinus sp. IW2-2015. The sequence continues at coordinate 529 of NW_019956646.1, forward strand.
TCACCTGAGCATCTCAGCCAGTCCTTCAATAGTTCTCTCCTCTTACAACTGAAAGACGTCTTAGAGGGGGAGTACAAGGACCTGTGCCACCAAGCTGACAAAGAAGTTGATGACATCATCTCAGAGATCGTCATGCAACAGATACTACACCAGAAGTGCCAGAATGAGGTTCTGCAGTGCCAGTGCGACCAGCTCATTAATGCTAGATGTCGAAAGATTATTATAAAAAATAAATAATAATAACCTTTATTTAACTAGGCAAGTCAGTTAAGAACAAATTCTTATTTACAATGATGGCCTACCCCAGCCAAACCCGGACGACGCTGGGCCAATTGTGCACCGCCCACGGCCAGATGTGATGCAGCCTGGATTCGAACCASGGACTGCAGTGATGCCTCTTGCACTGAGACCCTACCACTGTGCTCCAGCTGACCCCAGCCGTGCAGATCCAGCCTGTTCCAACAATGGAGCTCAAGTTAGTAGTGGGGCCTACTACACCGGCTCCTGCCATGGAGCTTCAGCTCGCCACTCMCACAACTGTGCTTCAACCAGCTCCTGTCACAGAGTCTCAACTGGTTCCCACAGTTGTGCCATCTCCAGTGACAGAGGTTCTGCCGACCCCTGTTC
>NW_019956647.1:0-1155 GCF_002910315.2 Salvelinus sp. IW2-2015
TATGTCTAGTTTGTCTGTTTCTATGTGTTTGGCCTGATATGGTTCTCAATCAGAGGCAGGTGTTTCTCGTTGTCTCTGATTGGGAACCATATTTAGGTAGCCTGTTTTGTATTGTGGGTTGTGAGTGATTGTTCCTGTTTCTGTGTCTTTGTGTATGTCACCATACGGGACTGTTGCGTTTTCGTTCGTTTGTCCGTTTATTGTTTTGTAAGTGTTCTTCGTTAATAAAAGTAACGATGTATTCGTATCACGCTGCGCATTGGTCCTCCGATCCTTTTTACTACTCCTCCTCAGATGAGGAGGACGACGAACGTGACAAGCCTACTCTTCCTTCGGCAGCTTGTCCCAACCAAGCACCCAAGCTAACTGGCTAGTTTGCTACTTCCAGACACAAATGAGACCTCACTCTGCCTATTTTACTCACCCTAGCAGATTTAGTTAGGTTGTTTACATGTTATCTAGAGCGTTCGTGACTAACTATTACTTTTTTTTTTACCTACGTTTACTGACACCGGTCATATTCAGTAGGTGTTGTGCATTCGTAAATTCATCAGTTATTCTGCGCTCTGGCACACTCAGACAAGAGTGCTCTGAAATCAGGGGAAAGGGGGATACCTAGTCAGTTGTACAACTGAATGCATGCAACTGAAATGTGTCTTCTGCATTTAACACAACCCCTCTGAAGTAGAGAGGTGCGGGGGGCTGCCATAATCGACATCCACGTCTTCGGCGCCCGGGGGACAGTGGSTTAACTGTCTTGCTCAGTGGCAGAACGACAGATTTTTWCCTTGTCAGCTCGGGGATTCGATCCAGCAAGCTTTCAGTTACTGGCCCAACACTCTAACCACTAGGCTAGCCAGATAGCCAGAGTGAATTTGCGAACGCAAGAGATATGCTTGTCACGCCCTGACCTTAGAGATCCTTATTTATTCTCTATGTTTGGTTAGGTCAGGGTGTGACTCGGGTTGGAAAATCTATGTTTTCTATTTATTTGTTGTTTTGCCGAGTGTGGTTCCCAATCAGAGGCAGCTGTCTATCGTTGTCTCTGATTGGGGATCKTATATAAGTTGTCATTTTCCGTTTGGGTTTTGTGGGGTGTTGTTTTCTGTTTAGGTTGTTTCCCTGACAGAACTGTGCGCTTTCGTTTTCTCCTTT
>NW_019956648.1:0-1155 GCF_002910315.2 Salvelinus sp. IW2-2015
TAAAGGCATACAACCCCGCCCTTCTTCTTAACAGAGAGATGTTTGTTTCTGTCAGCGCCATGCGTGAAGAAACCAGGTGGCTGTACCGACTCTGATAACGTATCCCGAGTGAGCCATGTTTCCGTGAAACAGAGAATGTTACAATCTCTGATGTCTCTCTGGAAGGCAACCCTTGCTCGGATTTCGTCTACCTTGTTGTCAAGAGACTGGAGGGGGAAGGGGGAAACTAAAAACTAGCAGTTATTGGCAGAGGTTTGGAACTATTTCTTATTGGTCTATTAACTAATTTACCGCATTGTGATGTCACCAGGCAGGCCAAAACTCCATCCCACAAAAACAGACTGAAATTTTCAGGCAGTCTTTTTAAAACAGCTTACACTAATTTTCACAATATTATTCCAACCTCAGTGTGGAAATGTATATAAAACACATGGAAATCACATTTGACTGCAGTGGGTCTTTAACAGAAGAGTGTTTATGAGGGAAACAGTGGCCTTTGCTCAACTCCTGCATCCTCTCTCGTATCTGGCCTTCTTTTGAAAAAGGTCAAAGGTAATCGAGGAAAGACTGCGAAGAGCATGAAAGTGGACGAAAATACGCTTGTATGAAATGAGACTCTCCACCAATCGCGCGTCATCAGGCAAATGAAATTCACAGGGTGGAAGCCCCCCAAAAAATGTATATAGTGATCAAAACAAATTACGTAGAGAAATAGATAAGTAGCATATCGTTTTTAAATGTTTGCATGCTTTTCTCCTTCGAGAAAACAATATCTGATTCAAAGGGTGTGTGGCAGATTTCTAAACTCTTCTGTGAAGAACTCCGGTAGGATACACTTATGCTTCCTCGCCGAAAGGAGGCTATCGAAGTGGGGAGGACCGTCTTCTGTTTGCCTACTAACGAATTGACTCACTCCTCGGTTACCGGGTCACAGAGGAGAGGATGGGCTTCTGCTCAAACGAGAAAATGCCATAGTCTTAGTGGAGCAGCTCCCGTTAACAGCACAAATCCCCAGGGCCATCACTACACCCAGACAAGGGGATGATGCATGGGCCATTCAACACTAGATTTACCTATATAATTTAGATACGAGTACAAGTAAGCCTACAGGATATGCCCTGAACTGGCTGTACATGTTCAAGCACCGGGTTTCCC
>NW_019956649.1:0-1155 GCF_002910315.2 Salvelinus sp. IW2-2015
ACGTAGCGTGCGTGTAGGTATGTACGGCAGAACCAAATTGTCAAGATAGGTAGTAGCAAGTCCAATACACACACACACACACACACACACACACACACACTTTATAGATTAGCAGTAAAACATTGAATTCCGCCTTAGCCTTAACAGGGAATTGTTTTGTTCTAGTCAAGATTCTAGCTGCCGTATCTATCACTAGCTGAAGCTTATTTAGTGCTTTATCCGGGTAGCTGGAGAGTAGAGCATTGCAGTTGTTGAGTCTTGAAGTGACAAAAGCATGGATTAACTTTTCTGCATGATTTTTGGACAAAATGTTTCCGATTTTTGCAATGTTATGAAGATGGAAATAAGGTGCTCTTTAAATATTTTTGATAGTTTGTCAAAAGAGAGATCAGTGTCCAGAGTAACACAGAAGTCATTCACAATTTAATTTGAGATGATCTGTACAACCATCAAGATTAGTTGTCAGATCAAACAGCAACCTAGAACTAGCATCTCTGTTTTGTCTGAGTTTAAAAGTAAAACATTTGCCGCCATCTACTTCCTAATGTCTGAAACACAGGCTTCCAGGGTAGACAATTTTGGGGCTTCACCATGTTTCATTGAAATGTACAGCTGTGTGTCATCTGCATAGCAGTTAAAGTTGACATTGTGTTTCCGAATGATGTCCCCAAGAGGTAGAATATATAGTGAAAACAATAGTGGTCCTAAAATGGAATCTTGAGGAACACCGAAACTTAACATAGATTTTTCACAGGACATCCACAGAGATGAACTGATATCTTTCTGACAGATAATATCTAAACCAGGCAAGAACTTGTCCGTGTAGACCAATTAGTGTTTACAATCTCTCCAAACAATGTGGTGGTCGATGGCGGCAATAAAGTCTAGGAGCATGAGGACAGACGCAGAGCCTTGGTCTGCCAGCATTAAAAGGTAATTTACCAGCTTCAAGTCCGGTCTCAGTTCTATGATGCGGTCTAAAACCTGACTGGAGAGTTTTGTATACATTATTTGTCTTCTTTAGGAAGGCAGTAAGTTGCTGAGCAACAGCTTTTTCAAAAATCTTCGAGAGGAATGGAAGATTCAATATACAGTACCAATCAAATGTAGAAAATAGTCAAAAATAAAGAAAAACCCTTGAATTAGTAGGTGTCC
>NW_019956650.1:0-1155 GCF_002910315.2 Salvelinus sp. IW2-2015
ACGTGCCATCTCCTCATTGGTTATACCCACGTGCCATCTCCTCATTGGTTATACCCACGTGCCATCTCCTCATTGGTTATACCCACGTGCCATCTCCTCATTGGTTATACCCACGTGCCATCTTCTCATTGGTTATACCCACGTGGGTGATTGAAAGATGAACTGAGGTCAGTCGGTCAGTGGTGGTGATACACCTTATTATGAAAGTTAGATGCCAATCACCATATAAAGTCCAAAGAAGAAAAAGCCTGGAAGGAGGAGAGATGCCTAGAAACATTTCGGGTTGACTGTTTTATGTGTGGATTAATTGTCGGAGTAGAGGACCTTGTTCATTACTGGTAAAATAACAGCTCAACGTTTATATCCCAGAACAAATTAGCTAGCAACAGCAAGCTAGCTAAATAGGACAAATTAGCTAGCAACAGCAAGTTAGCTAGCTAAATAGGACAAATTAGCTAGCAACTGCAAGCTAGCTAGCTAAATTGCCATACARGTTTAATGCTTTTCGACCTGTCCCCAAATTAACATAATTGGTTCAGAGTGTTTTGATATTTCAACCTGCGTGTCGTGATCGCGTTTGGTGTGGGGGGGGGACAAAATCAATTTGGGCACGGTGGCGCACGCGGACATCTGGTTTGGGTATGGTGTACTGCTATTAGCCAATAGAAACAAATTGAATAACAGATTCATACATGGAATAACAAATAGTCCAAAAATAAATCAAAAGAAAGTTTGTTTTAAAGTGTCTGTCCTAAATCTGAGAGATATAAAAAATATCAGGAAATATATATATATTTTTTAAGTATCCATATTTAACCACATTTTATTTGGCACTAAACTACTTCATATATATATATATATTATATATATACTTCCATATGTTTTCTACTGGTCCCAGGCTATCTTAAGAGGAGTCTTGTGAGGCTTGTGGGTGTCCTCGAGCAAAACAACCGACCGTGTTCGTGAGAGTCCCATAGAGGGGTCATATTAGTGTGTGTAGCCCAAACTGACGCTACTGACAGAAGTAGGCAGATGGGCGGTACCGAAGACAGATGGGCGGTACCGAAGACAGATGGGTGGTACCGAAGACAGATGGGCGGTACCGAAGGCGAATCGGCGGTACCGACTACAGGCGAGTCCCGTGACGCTTGTCTC
>NW_019956651.1:0-1155 GCF_002910315.2 Salvelinus sp. IW2-2015
TCGTTGTTAGGGTTGGCGTGGGGTGTGGGGGTTCTGTGGGTTGACAATTTCTTTGGATTCCTCATGTCTTACTTACTCACTAAGTTTCCATCCACAGTTTCTATGCGATTAAAGTCATACCGTATAAAACAAAACCCAAGACAACTGTAATGAAAACAGGAAGTTTTGGTACTATTTTATAAATGCTGACAGATCATTTGTTCGTTCGACATGCTGGGATCTTTTTGTGTCTGTAAATCAATAATGAACTAAATGGCGGTGGAAAAGTGTTTATGCACAAATATTGATGTAATAACATGATATCGACGTAAACTTGGAGTCACACTGTATATACAAAAGTATGTGGACATCCCTTCAAATTAGTGGATTCGGCTATTTCAGCCTGCTGATAGGAGTATAAAATGGATCACGCAGACATGCAATCTCCATATACAAACATTTGCAGTAGAATGGCCTCAGTGAAGAGCTCAGTGACTTTCAATGTGGCGCAGTCATAGGATGCCACCTTTCCAACAAGTCAGTTTGGCAAATTTCTACACTGCTGGAGCTGCCCTGGAGCAACAATGGCTCAGCCACAAAGTGGTAGGCCACACAAGCTCAAAGAACAGGACCACCAAGTGCTGAAGCGTGCAGTGCGTACAAATCATCTGTCCTTGGTTGCAAGACTCACCGAGTTCCAAACTGCCTCTGGAACCAACGTCAGCACAACGCCAAGCGTCGGCTGGAGTGGTGTAAAGCTCGCCGCCATTGGACTCTGGAGCAGTGGAAACGCGTTCTCTGGAGTGGTGAATCACGCTTCACCATATGGCAGACCAACGGCCAAATCTGGGTTTGGCGGATACCAGGAGAACGCTACCTGCCCCGAATGCATAGTGCCAACTTTAGAAGTTTGGTGGAGGAGGAATAATGGTCTGGGGCTGTTTTTCATGGTTCGGGTTATGTCCCTTAGTTCCAGTGAAGGGGAATCTTAATGCTACAGCATACAATGACATTCTAGACGACTCTGTACTTCCAACTTTGTGGCAACAGTTTGGGGAAGGCCCTTTCCTGATTCAGCATGACAATGCCCCAGTGTACAAACCGAGGTCCATACAGAAATGTTTTGTCGAGATCAGTATGGAAGAACTTGACTGGCCTTCACAGAGCCCCCACCTT
>NW_019956652.1:0-1154 GCF_002910315.2 Salvelinus sp. IW2-2015
CGACATTTAGATTAGAAGCTAAATAAACTATTAACTCATTTATAACTTTACCAGAATAATGAGGTAAATCCTCTATGTACTGTATGTGGGTACATATGAACCATATCATTGCACAAATGCAAATAAATAATGATATATACTGACATCAGACAGAATAGGAACTATCTGTCTAAACAGGAATAAAGGTTGGGTGGTTTTAGTTCTGTCCTGTCAACCTCGGCACACAATGGTCAGTTTGACCCTAAAGAGTGGCTACTTTTTGAGGTTGGCCAACATTAGGTCCTGCAACAATGTCAAAACCAGGACCGACGGACTGTTGGCCTATTGCACTGGGCAGTTAGCCAAAAGGGAGTCGCAAAAGCAACCACTGTCTGTCTATTTTGTGCTCATTTCTTGTCTGTCCACATGATATACTGGACTAGCTGCATTTAAAGGGGAATTAGAAAGCATGTTTGGGGTTATTTATGAGGTTAAACATTTAAGCAATTGGCAGAGTAAATGTTGATGGGAGACAATGGAGTTCATGTAATCATAATATGAAATCTAGCTATTGTTGCCTTGTGTATTTAGTCATATTTTGTGTCATTAAATTAATGGCTGGATAATCAGCAGTAGCTCATTGTGTCAGGTTAGATACCCACCCTGGGTCATTTTTTGTTTCATATTTAGAGGACAGAACATTCCATGGAATCAAAGGTCATCGTTTATCTGACCAATGCCTTTGCCCCGAGGAGACAGAGGGGTGTAACATTTCCTCAGTGAACTGTCACTGCACTCAAAACACTGTCAAGAGAGAACACACAACTGTGTGTCATCCATAGAAATTAAAGTCAAAGTTATTTATTGCATGGGTCATTTGGCTGGCATTTAATAAATGTCAATTTCAAAGGGATGGTGTTCTTCGGCTTGCAAGCGTCCCCCTTTTTCCTCCAAACATAACGATGGTCATTATGGCCAAACCGTTCTATTTTTGTTTCATCAGACCAGAGGACATTTCTCCAAAAAGTACTATCTTTGTCCCCATGTGCAGTTGCAAACCGTAGTCTGGCTTTTTTATGGTGGTTTTGGAGCAGTGGCTTCTTCCTTGCTAAACGGCCTTTCAGGTTATGTCGATATAGGACTCGTTTTACTGTGGATATAGATACTTTTGTACT
>NW_019956653.1:0-1154 GCF_002910315.2 Salvelinus sp. IW2-2015
ACACAACTGTGGGAAGCATTGGAGTCAACATGGGCCAGCATCCCTGTGGAATGCTTTCGACACCTTGTAGAGTCCATGCCCCAACGAATTGAGGCAGCCCTAGCCGATGTTGTGTCGGCATTAGAATGTGTGAGAATAGAGCACTAGCCCAGGCTATAGTGCACTAAACCACGTATAATCTCCCGTGGACAGTACCTACAGTAAACATAACTGGTACAGTACATCTGTCGGCATAATATGGGATACGAGCAGCATTAGTTCTGGGGTTTGGGTTTTCATCACTGCTTATTTGGACACATCAGGATTGGGTGAAGGCGGTGCTTAAACTGCTTTACTTCGGCGGATGATAACCACCGGTGAAAATATCAGAAGGGGGTGGGAGGGACTGAGATTTTCCTTTTGCGAGGGTGGAGACTTCCCCCTAGAACCTAATCGAGCAGCTGACCAAATTACGTAACATTTTAGTTCTGGGTTAAGTGAGATTAAACCACGACTAATCCAGTTAGGCGTTTGTTAGGCCACTAGTCCATGTTATGTCTGCCGTAGTAAACAGGGCTGTCGGGAGGGTTGAGGGCTGATCGTGAGGCTGAGCCGTTGGAGGTGGAGGTGAGCTCCAGGGTTGTCTGGACGATAGGGCTGCTCTGCCCCACAGCACTCCTCCTCAGTGGGCTGCAGAACTGTCGACATACTGGTCTCCATCCGGCTGGCCCGGTACACACTCATCTGGAAACAGAGATAATTGGGACAGTACTTAAAAATACACACTCATACTAGTAACTGAAAGGTTGCAAGATCGAATCCCAGAGCTGACATGGTAAAAATCTGTCATTCTGCCCCTGAACAAGGCAGTTAACCCACTGTTCCTAGGCCGTCATTGAAAATAAGAATTTGTTCTTAACTGACTTGCCTAGTTAAATAAAGGTAAAACAATACACACACCCAGAAAGAAGAGGGAATCTATACACACCTGGGTCTGTAGGTAGCGGGTGGACTTGAGTTCCAGTCCCTCGTAGGAGGCGGCAGGAACACACGGACACCAACAGAACACCTGCTGAAAGCCTGCCCTGAATCTAAACAGAGAGAGGGTTGAGAGAGAAAGAGGGAGAGAGAGATGGGGAGAGAGATAAGGAGAGACTAATGGGTCAAATGTGTGT
>NW_019956654.1:0-1154 GCF_002910315.2 Salvelinus sp. IW2-2015
CAAATTACTTAAAAATCATACAATGTGATTTTCAGGATTTTGTTTTAGATTCCGTCTCTCACAGTGTTACCTATGTGAAAGGATTGAACCACCACATTTAACCACGGCAAGGTGACTGGGAACATGGGCGTATACAAACAGACCAGCTATGACCTCCGTAAGTCAATCAAAGAAGAAGTGTACCTATGATAAAAATTACAGACCTCTACATGCTTTGTAAGTAGGAAAACCTGCAAAATCGGCAGTGTATCAAATACTTGTTCTCCCCACTGTATCAATAATAGGTTTTCTTATGCAAGTCCTTTGCTAGGTCCACCTGTGTACTGGTTTTGGAGTGTTTAACTTAATGAAAGGCTGAAAGTAAAGTACATGGATCAGAATTGGGAAGCCCTGGACCTATGGTAGCTCTTAGAGAGTGTCTTCGTAGAGGATTCAGACACCACAAAGCAAAAACAGTTAAAAAAAAGAAGAAAAGAAAATGGAAATATCACATTTACATAAGTATTCAGACCCTTTACTGAGAACTTTGTTGAAGCCCCTTTGGGAGCAATTACAGCCTTGAGTCTTCTTGAGTATGACGCTGCAAGCTTGGCATACCTGTTTTGGGGTAGTTTCTCCCATTCTTCTCTGCAGATCCCCTCAAGCTCATTCAGGTTGGATGTGGAGCGCTGCTACACAGCTATTTTCAGGTCTCTTCAGAGATGTTCGATCGGGCTCTGGCTGGGTCACTCAAGGATATTCAGAGACTTGTCCCGAAGCCACTTATGCGTTGTCTTGGCTGTGTGCTAAGGGTCGTTGTCCTGTTGGAAGGTGAACCTTCGCCCCAGTCTGAGGTCCTAAGCGCACTGTCACAGGTTTTCATCAAGGATCTCTCTACTTTGCTCCATTCATCTTTGCCTCGATCCTGACTAGTCTCCCAGCCCCTGCCGCTGAAAAACATCCTCACAGCATGATGCTGCCACCATCATGCTTCACCATAGTGATGGTCCTCCAGATGTGATGCTTGGCATTCAGTCCAAAGAGTTAAATCTTGGTTTTATCAGACCAGAGAATCTTGTTTCTCATGGTCTGAGTCTTTAGGTGCCTTTTGGCAAACTCCAAGCGGGCTGTCATGTGCCTTTTACTGAGGAGTGGCTTCCGTCTGGCCTCTCTAC
>NW_019956655.1:0-1154 GCF_002910315.2 Salvelinus sp. IW2-2015
GGCCATCGTCGTTGACCATGTGGTAAACAGAGGCCTTACCATGGCAGAGGCTGCCAGATTAGTTCATCCCAACTGTCAATTCGATCATGAGAACATTTCGCCCCCAAAAACTGTAAATCTCCAGGATATGCACTATGCTTTACCATTACGTTTAAAGTAAATTACATATTGTAATGCATGGAAATTCACAAAACATGTTATTGTTCTTACAGTATGATCTATTGACATTATACTCTGTTCTTATCATGACTCAGGATAAGACCCAGATGCAGACATTTCGAATAAGACGTTTATTTATACAACGGGGCAGGCAAACGACAGGTCATGGGCAGGCAGAGCTCGGTAGTGCAGGGCAGAGTACGTAAGGTACAGAGCGGCAGACAGTCTCAGGGTCAGGGCAGGCAGAGGTCAGTAATCCAGGGCAGTGTAAAAGGTACAGAACAGCGGGCAGGCTCAGAACAGGCAGAATGATCAAAACCTGGATAACTAGAAAACGGGTTCAAGAAAACAGGAGTACGAAAAGCATTCTGGTAGGCTTGATGAGACAAGACGAACTGGCAACAGACAAACAGAGAACACAGGTATAAATGCACAGGGGATAATGGGGAAATGGGTGACACATGGAGGGGGGTGGAGACAATCACAAAGACATGTGAAACCGATCAGGGTGTGACAGTCCTACCCTCAGAATTGACAGAAGACCCCGTGGCCGTGTGCTGACCGACCAGCAGGAGTGGGCAGTGGTGGAAATGATGAGGGCCAGGAATGACACACGGCTGTCAGAAATAAAGCAGGCCATTGAGGAGAACGATGACAGCCTTGCCGATGTGGCATCCATCAGCCTACCAACAATCACCACCTTTTGAAGAGGCACCAGGTATCTATGAAACACATTTACCTGGTGCCTTTTGAGAGAAACAACGACCGGGTGAAACAACTGCAGACCAAGTATGTTCAGGTACAGCACCATATACTGTATTACTGTTCCTATTAATGCACATGATACTTCACAATATCATATTGGAACTATACTGTCAAAATAACTAACCAAACTATATTTTTAGAGGGTGATGCTGTTTGATGCTGCTGTGAACCATCACAGGTATATCTTTGTTGATGAAGCGGATTTCAATCTGGTCAAAACTCGACGCCGT
>NW_019956656.1:0-1154 GCF_002910315.2 Salvelinus sp. IW2-2015
ATAACTCACCTCAGCTGACAGGTAACTCAGAGTGAAACATGAGGTGCTATGTCTCATCTTTCTCAAGGTGGTGTGAATGAGAATCAAATTAATTTTGATTCGCGACAAATAAATAATTTTATGAAACTTTCTGTGAATGTCAAATGAGATTAAACATATTGATATTTACTATCATTTTTCTAATATTTCTTTGTAATAAGATAACGCTTAGGATTTCATGTATTAGTTACCCTGGTATGCAGTGTTGGGGAGTAACGGATTTCATGTAATTTCAAAAGACGGTAACTATAATCCATTACGTAACCAGCAAAAATATTGAAATCAGATTACAGATACTTTTGAAAACCTAGACGATTACTTCAAAGATTACTTTTAAATTCAGAAATTCAGAATGACATTCAAATCAGCATTGAAAAAAGGCACAAATATAAGTTTCTTCCAACTGAGCAAGTCTAACCACAAGTCAGAGACCACTATGATGACACACCAACTGTGTTTGATGTATCGCGGGAAAAGAGCAGGAATAGGCTTTTGTAGGCTACAGTCCAAGCTATGCCTTCCAATGGTGCGACTGCTGTCGGCATCCAAAGATTATCCAACTTGAATAAATGCTTGGAGGTAAGGATGACAGCAGTGGTGTAGTCTACGGTGATACGGATATCACTTATTATTGATATCTACATAGCGCATTGATGGGAATCACACTGCTGCTCTCTCATTTAGCTATTTGTGCCTTACGGATTGTGGATGGCTGTTCACAAATCTAAATGTGTATTGGAACCCAATAATGGTTTAATTCAAGAAGTTTAAGCTGCCTATCAGTCATTGTTTTTGAAACCAGTGGACAGCCAGTGAAAAATGCGCTTTTGCAACAGCTGCATAGCATGGATCCCAGCCTGTGGAATCAACTGGGGCTTTTATTGCTCAATCTAATTCATACTGATAAAAAACTAAAAAATCACATGCTCAAACTCACACACTTTTGATAGACTTAAAGGGGCAATCTGTAGTTGCTACATCCATTTTTGGACTTCGATACATATATATACACTGCTCAAAAAAATAAAGGGAACACTTAAACAACACAATGTAACTCCAAGTCAATCACACTTCTGTGAAATCAAACTGTCCACTTAGGAAGCAACACTGATTGA
>NW_019956657.1:0-1154 GCF_002910315.2 Salvelinus sp. IW2-2015
CCACTGCTGCCAGTTATCCTTCATGTCCAGGATGCTGCCATCATCCTTGAGGATGTGCCGACTATCCTTGAGGTACACTTTTCAGAACGTTTTTGGTTTTATGTTTGAAAAGTATCCCACATATTCATTCTTAAAATCTTTGTTGTCTGCTTTAGGAGGCCACTGGTAATTGGCAGCTGATACCGATTAGGTTCAGCCCCCTGTACTGTGGGCCTGTTGTGATCAGGGTAAGAGAAGCACACAGAGTCACATCACCGTTACAATGTTTGCTGTTTCTAACCTGAATGTATTGTAATGTCACCCCCCTCTTGTGCAGAACAATGCCGGTCCGGTGGCTAAAGCTTGGAGAACTTTGCAGTTCATCAGCCCCATTATCACCTACATGCGTGGGGGATCCCAGGTATGTGTTTTTGTAACTACCTAGTCCTAATCTACATTGTCAGAGTCATGTGATCTTGATGGAAATGTATTACAGCGATGGCTGATGTTGTTTTGTTGATGTTACTTGTTGTTTCTCTCCACAGCAGGTGGTGGTGAGGATGCACCATGTGAGTAGGGTTCGAGGCCTGGAGACTCAACTGGTGTGGGCCATCTCCAAGSAGACAGCCAGGCTTAGTCCAGAGGGCATCCCCTACTGTGTCACCAAGGTGCAGTCCGTCACTTGGATCCAGGTAAGATGTAAATACTACTGAAATAGTATTAGATTAGTCTTTTCTTCACTTATTCCATTTGGCCTTAACATGTCGTCTCTCTCTGTCAGTATGTGGCTGGCAGGGTGACCCAGTATGCATCTCACCTCCGCCACGAGACGTCTGTGGACGTGACGCTTGGCTGCTACCAGGTAAATAAAAGGTTTTTCGATGTATATAGAATACCAATTACTGGGCATTTTTCCATTAGATATGCTCTGTTTTCTAATAAGGTGTGTGTGTGGTAAACAGGTGTGTTGTGTGTGTTTTTGGAGCAGCAGACTGATGTCTCGGTGGTGTACGCCACTCTCCACATGGGGCTGGACGGGCTGCTCTCCTCCTCGGCGTGGTCGGAGGCTGCCTCCGTCTCTACGCCCACCAATCAGCAGTTCACTGAGCCAGAGCCTGAGGGCCACAACTGCTATGAGGTCAGATGTTAGACACACAGCTACACATTCTATTGAC
>NW_019956658.1:0-1154 GCF_002910315.2 Salvelinus sp. IW2-2015
AATCTAGAATCGGCTTCCTATTTCGCAACAAAGCATCCTTCACTCATGCAGCCAAACATACCCTCGTTAAACTGACCGTCCTACCGATCCTCGACTTCGGCGATGTCATTTACAAAATGTTCTRCAACACTCTACTCAGCAAACTGGATGCAGTCTATCACAGTGCCATCCGTTTTGTCACCAAAGCCCCATATACCACCCACCACTGCGACCTGTATGCTCTCGTCGGCTGGCCCTCGCTACATATTTGTCACCAGACCTACTGGCTCCAGGTCATCTATAAGTCTTTGCTAGGTAAAGCTCTGTCTTATCTCAGCTCACTGGTCACCATAACAAACACCCACCCATAGCACGCGCTCCAGCAGGTATATCTCACTGGTCATCCCCAAAGACAACACTTCCTTTGGCCGCCTTTCCTTACAGTTCTCTGCTGCCAATGACTGGAACGAATTACAAAAATCYCTGAAGTTGGAGACTTATATCTCCCTCACTAACTAACTTTAATATCAGCTATCTGAGCAGCTTACCGATCGCTACAGCTATACACAGCCCATCTGTAAATCACTCCAGTTTTAATTTGCTAAATTGTAATTACTTCGCTACCATGGCCTATTTATTGCATTACCTCCTCATGCCATTTCCCACTCTGTATATAGACTTTTCTATTGTGTTATTGACTGTACGTCTGTTTACTCCATGTGTAACTGTGTGTTGTTGTTTGTGTCGCACTGCTTTGCTTTATCTTGGCCAGGTCGCAGTTGTAAAAGAGAACTTGTTCTCAACTGGTTAAATAAAGGAGAAATAAAAAAAATAAAAAAATTAATTTAGTCTCTAATTTTATCAAATGTAAAAAACACAATTTCATATTTTGCTCCATGAGACCGAATTGAGCCGTTCAGTCACATTTGAGAGTGAGGTAGATATATAACATTTAGGTAGATATATAGCATTTTGCAAAAAAATATAAAAAAAAATCTGAAATGAAACCATCAAGTGATAGATTTTAAACAAATACATGTATGTTATTGAACAACCCCATGCCATGATTAGATAGTGGAAAAACACACCAATCTCTTTTATATTTTCTTTATTAAACAATAACATTTCATTTACCAACATTTCTGAAAATGGATATATAGCGTTTTGGAATGAAA
>NW_019956659.1:0-1154 GCF_002910315.2 Salvelinus sp. IW2-2015
ATCTATGCAAAAATCGGAATGCATGATTTATCACCGGTAATTGAAAAACGTGAATAAAATAGTAAATATATCAATAATACCACACAAAACATTTTCTGATAGTGATTTATTGATACAATGGCGCGTGCAGGCAGTCAATCACTTAACCTCTCACTCCCACTCTGAGCCATTCAGTGTTGTTGTTAATGTGTGTAGCTAATGAGCATTAGCATTAGCAATGTCTTTCAAAAGGAGACAACTCACAAATGCGGAAATTCTGGAGATTTAAAAAAATTCTGACAATGAGTCTGAGTCTGAAAGTCAGGAATCAGATTCTGACAGTGACAGAGGACCAGTTGTCTGAGGACCCCTAATACACTGACAAAGTCCGAGTTCCCTTTGGAGATGATGGTGGTGATGGAGGCATACCAATAGAGGATGAAGTACAGGAGTTCTGTGGTAGATGGAAGGCTGCCAGCCATTTCACTCCTCCTGGCAGTGCTGTTTGTATTGATGAGTCCCAGTCTGGAGTGCAATGCCCCTTGCCATTTCCATCTGAGGCAGTGCTTCAAGTTGTTTCTGACAGAGGAGCTGGTGGAAGACATAGTAGAGACCAATCGCTATGCCTTGGAGCTACGGGAGAAGAGAGAGCCAGGAGTGGGGGGGACAACCACAATTAGTGAGTTGTATACCTTCCTGGAGACAGTCCTTCTCATGGGGATAGTAAAGAAGAACTCCCTAAGAGAATACTGGAGCAGAGATCCTATGTTTGCAACTCCCTTCTTTGCCACCCTCTTTTCCCAAGACTTCTTTCTAGTTCTGCTGCTATGACTGCATTTCATCAACAACGCTACTGCCATCCTAAATGACCCGTTATACAAAATAAGAAATGTTAACAACTTGAACTGCACAAACAATTGAGAATTTAATTTTGTCAGGGTCAGAAATGACCAAAACATTTATTTGTCCGCAAAAGTAAAAATGACTACTTTTATGTGAATGAATAAGGCGGAACACACCTCAATTCAAACTGTTATTAGAAAATAAAATACTTGTTTGAAAATAATATAAAATTGACAAGTTGAAAACAGCCTATAAATAAAAACAGGCTGCGTGCTTTGGTTTGAGGGCAGAATAAATGTACTGTTACGTAACAATCACATTCTGGAATGGAG
>NW_019956660.1:0-1154 GCF_002910315.2 Salvelinus sp. IW2-2015
CATTGAACTAAAATATAATCGCAACATGTAAAGTGTTGGTCCCATGTTTCATGAGCTGAAATAAAATATCCCAAAATTTTTCTATAGGCACAAAAAGCTTATTTCTCTCAAACGTTATGCACAAATTTGTTTACACCCCTGTTAGTGAGCATTTCTCCTTTGCCAAGACGATCCATCTACCTGACAGGTGTGGCATATCAAGGTGATTAAACAACATGATCATTACACAGGTGCACCTTGTATTAGGGACAATAAAAAGCCACTCAAACACAATGTCACAGATGTCTCAAGTTGAGGGAGCTTGCAATTGCCAGAGAATTTAATGTTCAGATCTCCATCATAAGCCGCCTCCAACACTATTTTAGAGAATTTTGCAGTACGTCCAACCGGCCTCACAACCGCAGACTACGTGTAATCATGTCAGCCCAGGACCTCCACATCCGGCTTCGTCACCTGCGGGATTGTCTGAGAACAGCAACCTGGACAGCTGGTAAAACTATGGGTTTGCACAACTGAAGAATTTCAAACTGTAAGAAACCGTCTCAAGGAAGCTGCGTGCTCTTCGTCCTCACCAGGGTATTAGACTGCATTTCGTAGTCGTAACCAACTTCTGTGGGCAAACGCTCACCTTTGATGTCCACTGGCATGCTGGAGAAGTCTGCTCTTCACGAATGAATCCCAGTTTCAACTGTACCAGGCAGATGGCAGACGTCTGTCGTGTGGGGGCGAGCGGTTTGCTGATGTCAATGTTGTGAACAGAGTGCCCCATGGTGGTGGGGTTATGGTATGGGCAGGCATAAGCTAGACAGCAAACACAACTGCATTTTATCGACGGAAATTTGAATGCACAGAGATACTGTGACGAGATCCTGAGGCCCATTGTCGTGCCATTCTTCCGCCGCGTTACCTCATGTTTCATGAAATGCACGGCCCCATATCACAAGGATCTGTACACAATTCCTGGAAGCTGAAAATGTCCCAGTTCTTCCATGGCCTGCATAATCACCAGACATGTCACCCATTGAGCATGTTTGGGATGCTATAGATCGAAGTGTACAACAGCGTGTTCCAGTACCCGCCAATATCCAGTAACTTCGCACAGCCATTAAAGTGGAATGGGACAACATTCCACAGGCCAAAATCAACAGCCTGAT
>NW_019956661.1:0-1154 GCF_002910315.2 Salvelinus sp. IW2-2015
ACAGACCAGAGACTCTTACAGATGTGAGGCTGCCAACCCAGTCAGCAAGGAGACAGCTGTTGTTCCAAATCCCTGTATAGAGAGTGATCCCTCCAAGGTGGCAGGTAAAAACATGTACAGGAGCAATGTTACATTGCAGATATCCAGACAATACCAACTTGTATATGAAACAATAAGTATGGTAGAGCTCATTTTATGAAACACTGTTTTAATTAAAATATTGTTTTATTTCGTTTAACTTTAGATGGTGATGAGAGGACTCAAGGTTGTCTTATTATTGCTGTAATCTGCGTTTTGGTTGCCTCAGGACTTGTTGGACTTGCAATATATCTTAAGAGGAGAAACGGACACTCACATACAGGTATTAATCTTTTAACGGGGTGAGGTTATTCTCCTTGTCAAAGTCAAAACATGTTGTGCACAACCTTTTTTAATTATCAAGGATAGTGTTTTAGAAATGTAGGAAATGTTTGCCTGAACAACGGATGCAGGTCAAATGAAGTGGCATATCTTCCACACTTCCTCTGCTTGGTCAGACAGTTGCATCATACCAGACCACTTCTCTAAATGTTGAAAAAGCAGAAGGCACATACACACAAGCACACTCTGACAATATTTACTTTATAGGTTCTCTGGTGCCAAAATCACTGCTAGTACAGACACAGGCACCCATGAGTCCTTAGTGTTTTCAGAACCTGTCTTGGGGATGAGCATTTGTACATATCTGTCAGTTACTCTCACCCACACTGTATGTTTAATTTACTTTATTTGCCTTTATAGATTCACCTGAAAGAGAGCAAGATGACATTCACTATGCAGAGATAACTCACATTAAACCAGCAGATAACCAGGTTAGTAATAATGCTACAGGCTGATAAACATAGGAGATGTAATTCAGCAGCTTTAGCAGCCTCATGTCTACAACTGTAGGCTTTAGCTCTGTGCCAGTGGGTTAATGTGGTCTTGAGTTGCACAGACCACCTGAGTTTGATAACCGGCCTGATGTCACTGCAACCAGTTTTGCCCATATGAAATGTTTGGGTTGTACAATGAGAAGCCACACTTCATATTGTACATACAGTACCAGTCAAACGTTTGGACACACCTACCCATTCAACTTTCCTCACAACTGCAGACCACATGTAACCATACCA
>NW_019956662.1:0-1153 GCF_002910315.2 Salvelinus sp. IW2-2015
CAAAGAAGAACATTCGTGAGACACTGAACATTTTGTGCTTGACGTCATCTGTCTCGGTGGAGGCAATGTGATGATCTGGGGGTGCTTTGGTGGTGGTAAAGTGGGAGATTTGTACAGGGTAAAAGGGATGTTGAAGAAGGAAGGCTATCACTCCATTTTGCAACGCCATGCCATACCCTGTGAACGGCGCTTAATTGGAGCCAATTTCCTCCTACAACAGGACAATGACCCAAAGCACAGCTCCACACTATGCAAGAACTATTTATGGAAGAAGTAGTCAGCTGGTATTCTGTCTATAATGGAGTAGCCAGCACAGGCACCGGATCTCAACCCTATTGAGCTGTTGTGGGAGCAGCTTGACCGTATGGTACATAAGAAGTGCCCATCAAGCCAATCCAACTAGTGGGAGGTGCTTCAGGAAGCATGGGGTGAAATCTCTTCAGATTACCTCAACACACTGACAACTAGAATGCCAAAGGTCTGCAAGGCTGTAATTGCTGCCAATGGAGGATTCTTTGACAAAAGCAAAGTTTGAAGGACACAATTATTATTTCAATTAAAAATCATTATTTATAACCTTGTCAACGTCTTGACTATATTTCCTATTCATTTAGCAACTCATTTCATGTATGTTTTTACGGAAAACAAGGACATTTCTAAGTGACCCCAAACATTTGAATGCTAGTGTATATAAATATTTTTATTTATTTAATTAGGCAAGTCAGTTAAGAACAAATTCTTATTTACAATGACGGCCTACACCGGCCAAACCCAGACGATACTCGGCTAATTGTGCGCTGCCCTATGGTACTCCGAATCACAGCCAGCTGTGATACAGCCTGGATTCGAACCAGGGTGTCTATAGTGACACCTCTAGCACTGAGATGCAGTGCCTTAGACCGCTGCGCCCCTCGGGAGTTCCCGGGCATTTCTGGGGGGAATGGCCCTAGCCCTCACCCTCCGATCCAACAGGTCCCAGATGTGCTCAATGAGATCCGGGCTCTTCGCTGGCAATTGCAGAACACTGACATTCCTGTCTTGCAGGAAAGCGTGCACAGAACGAGCAGTATGGCTGGTGGCATTGCCATGCTGGAGGGTCATGTCAGGATGAGCCTGCAGGAAGGGTACCACATGAGGGAGGAGGATGTCTTCC
>NW_019956663.1:0-1153 GCF_002910315.2 Salvelinus sp. IW2-2015
GGAGGCCCTTCCTGTGGGACACCTGTAACCGTCCATCCAGAGACCTGGCAGAGACAGAGAGAGGTTTGTTTTGTTGTTACTGCTTTGGAGTTATAAGTTCATCAACTGTTTTGTTTTTCCACCACCAAAACAAAACACAAATGATGTAGTTTCTGGTGGAAGAACATATTAACTCTAGTAATATGATGACATCACCCCATCTCTCAGGTGACCAAAACTTTTTTAACTTTGTAAACTAAAGGTGTGTTTAGAATTATTTTTGTATACATTTAAAACAAGTGTTGTGATGTTTTCCATTTACTCTGTATGTATGGTACTATTGCAATTCTTTTATAATATTTTATTGTTATGATTTGCTGCTTGAATAGTTTGCTGTTCTTCAAAATGGCAAAGCAGACCAACTCCAAAAAGGTAAGTTCACAATCTCACGACTAAAGAGTGTACAGAGAAGATCACACCCCATACACTGAGTATAGGCAAAAACATTTAACCTTGCGAGCTAAACACTTTAAAGCCCCCCCACCCGCAATTATATACATTCTACCATTGGTCCGGAAAGAAGTGTGCAATTTTATACAAGCCTAAGATCACCATGAGCAATGCCAAGCGTCAGCTGGAGTGGTGTAAAGCTCACCGCCATTGGACAATGAAGCAGTGGAAATGCATTCTCTGGAGTGATGAATACGCTTCTGGCAGACAGACGTACGAATCTGGGTTTGGCGGATGCCAGGAGAACGCTACCTGCCAACTGTAAAGTTTGGTGGAGGAGGAATAATGGTCTGGGGCTGTTTTTCATGGTTTGGGCTAGGCCCATTAGTTCCAGTGAAGGGAAATCTTAATGCTATAACATACAATAATATTCTAGACAATTCTATGCTTCCAACTTTGTGGAAGGGCCTTTCCTGTTTCAGCATGCCCCCGTGCACAAAGTGAMGTCCATACAGAAATGGTTTGTCGAGATCGGCGTGGAAGAACTTGACTGGCCTGCACAGAGCCCTGACCTCAACCCCATCGAACACCTTTGGGATGTTGGGAATGACGACTGCGAGCCAGATCTAAACGCCCAACATCAGTGCCTGACCTCACTAACGCTCTTGTGGCTGAATGGAAGTAAGTCCCTGCAGCAATGTACCAACATCTAGTGGAAAGCCTT
>NW_019956664.1:0-1153 GCF_002910315.2 Salvelinus sp. IW2-2015
TAGGAAGTCTGAAGGATCCCAGATAGCACAGACCATGGTGGAGACTATTTTACTTTGTTTCATCCACAAACTTCAAACAGCAGTAAAAACAATTTTTTTATTGAAAATATATTTCAGTGATTTACATTGGCTGCTTGTCCCAGTCGGCCATTGTTGGTTGAGAAGGAGATGACCACGGTTTTTAGTGACACCGATGGCAGAGAGGGAGGGGTTTCCATCTGGACAACAGAAGCCAGTCTAAAAATGTGAAGTTATAATGTGAAACACTATCATTCCAATATTAATGCAGATATTATGGACATTTAAATAATGTAATAAAATTTTAATTGTAGCTCCTTTAATTTAGACCCAAAATGTATTTGCTATGTGTGCCATTGCCCGGCTATTAAAAGGGACAGGCGACTATTTGAGACTCAGCCTTTATTTTAAGTTTTATGGAATGTTAACTTTGATTGTCTCCAATGAAAATGACCTTTCAAACATGGAATGCAACGCTGTATGCAACATTATTGTCAACTTATTGTCAACTGACTTGATGTCTACGGTGCCAAAGAGATTGATAGGAGATTGTTGGGAGTGTTGAGTGTGTTGATATAACGGTAATAATGTTAAAATTCCACTTTTAACAACCATCAGAATTGGATAAAAAAAAGGTTATGCCCGAGTGGTGCAGTGGTCTAAGGTACTAGATCACAGTGTTAGAGTTGTCACTATAGACCCGAGTGGTGCAGCGGTCTAAGGTACTAGATCACAGTGCTAGAGGCGTCACTATAGACCCGAGTGGTGCAGCATGGCAGTGCTAGAGGCGTCACTATAGACCCGGGTTCGATCCCGGGCTGTACCACAACCTGTCGTGATCGGGAGTTCCATAGGGCGGCACACAATTGGCCAAGCGTCGCCCGGTGTTTCCTCCTACACATTGGTGCAGCTGGCTTCCGGGTTAAGCGGGCAAGTGTTAAGAAGCGCGGTTTGACGGGTCATGTTTCAGAGGACGCATGACTCGACCTTCGCCTCCTGAGCCCGTTGGGGAGTTGCAGCGATGAGACAAGATCGAAATTGGGGAGAAAAAAACGGGGGTAAAATAATAGAAAATGTATTAAAAAAATGACAACAAACAAAGGTTGCATCCCAACGTGGCAATAAACAGTAGGCA
>NW_019956665.1:0-1153 GCF_002910315.2 Salvelinus sp. IW2-2015
GAGAGAGAGAGAGAGAGAGAGAGAGAGAGAGAGAGAGAGAGAGAGAGAGAGAGAGAGAGAGAGAGAGAGAGAGAGAGAGAGACACACAGAGAGAGAGACACACAGAGAGAGAGACACACAGAGAGAGAGAGAGAGGAGAGGGGGCTTTGTAAGGGGAATGTAATGAGATGGACGCTCCTCTTCATTTACACCTGGATCTGTCAGAGGCAGGTGAGGCCGTTGAACTCTCCTCTGTGTTTATGAGAGTGGGCATTGTGTATGAACCAGAGAGCAGCATTGTATTACAACTGCTACTACCCCCTCCATATACACAACAACACACACTGTCAGAGGAAACGTTAACAAGGCATACTGTTACTTTGCTCGTTAAAACATAAACGCCAGGGCTGGTTAGGAGATATGTGAATCACACAGCATACAGATTCAAATAGCCTGGATGTCTTTGCACCAAATGATTATGACTCAACAAAGCATTGACAATAGTTTCCAACTTGTGATGACGCAGGCCTGTGAACCGTCCCCCACACTGCAGAACACAGCCAGAGAACAACACTGCAGAACACAGCCAGAGAACAACACTGCAGAACACAGCCAGAGAACAACACTGCAGACACATGTTTTTTTCTAAAGGCTTCCTTCAAGTCAGGGCATGGAAAACATATGCAGGCTGTGTCTGCCATAGTGATTACAGAGAACTACTACCCACAGAGGGTTTCCTTGGCATCAGTCAACGCGAGATTCCAGAATGTAGCCAGCGGAGGAGAAGGGGAGAGAAAGAGGATCTGCTTTTCGGCTTAGGTCTAGCATGACACCCAGAGAAGATCCACACAGCAGATGTCACTGGCTACTGGCTCATCTGTAAGAGCTTCATTCATTGTACAGGATTAAGAGGGCCGTTTTTGTAAAGCCAGCCCCCCACCCCCAAACAAATCCCTGTGAGGAGGACTAGGAGGGGAGTCTAGCGGGTGTTGTGAGGTGTCGAGCTGAGCACAGCAGAGCTGAGGAGGGGAGAGGAGGGGAATTAGCATTGGCTGCAGCCATCAGGGTTGGTTGGTTCATATGCACCAGCAATGGTGTCTGTCTGGGAGTGTAGAATTACCAGACATGCTGTATGTGGGTTGCACTGCACAAACAGACACATATAGACAAACAC
>NW_019956666.1:0-1152 GCF_002910315.2 Salvelinus sp. IW2-2015
GAGAACCTCCCTGTTTCACTACGTTTCAAAACGTTTCCTCTCTACTGAACAGCCCTGATTACAGTGGTCCACAGCACCCCCTGTCTGTTTCTCACTCCCTGACTGTGTGACCTAGCAGTCCTGTGTCCTAGCTTAGCCTCCTAGTCTTCTTCTGGTTCCTACACGGGGTCAGTGTTGTCATCTAGCATCATMGCTTCCATGTTTTTCCGTTGTCATGAGTTCTACTGTAGTTTTGTGTTCTATGTTGAACAGTCCTCCGTTTCGTGTTATGACTTCAGAGTGCTCAGGTGAGACGTGTCACTGGGGGTTGTGGATACGGTGCAGTAGACTATTTGTGTTTTAAACGGGTGATTCCGTAACCAGTGTTGTTAGTAGTAAAGTCATTTATCCAGACACTTTTTATTGAGTCTGGGAAGGCTATAATGTAGTGCCCTTAACTCTCCCTGGTACAAGAGGTATAACTGAGCTGCRTGCAGAGAGTTCATCTAGTTCCTCCTGTACTGTAAGACTCTCTCCTTAATGAGGAATCAGAACTACTACAGACAGCGTGATCCTACTTCTCTTACTGAAGCTCTTCAGGGTCACAGACAGAATKACATCTTAAACCGTTTGATTCTTCAGCACAAATGTAATGTTCTCGTTTAACTCTCCCTAAAATGTTCTGACAGGTTGYAACAGAGTGTGTCACATGATGTAAGGGTGTGGTGATGGAAGGGAGGAGATGAGCCTGAGTTCTCTGGAGCTGCGCTGGGAATTGATAGATTAGCTGAGGGGTGATTGGAGGGAGCGGGACACGGGAGAGAAGGAGAAGGGAGCAAGAGAGAGAGAGGAGAGCAGAGAGAGAAATAAAGAGAGAGGGAGAGAGAGGGAGAAGGGAGCGGGAGGGAGAGCAGAAGGAGAGAGAGAGAGAGAGAGGGAGGTAGAAAGCAGAGAGAAAGAGAAAGCCAGTGCTGAGAACTTGTCAAAGCACTCCCAGCACTCCTTCATCATTGTCAGAAACCATGAGCACTCCTCTCTCCTCCTAGTCTGCAGCCAGCCAGCCAGTCTCTCTCCTGCTCTCTCTTTCATATCCCCCTTCCCATCTCCCCATCTCTCCTCTGTCCCTCCTCCCTCTCCCTCTGTCCCCATCTCTCTCCTCTCCCCCTCCCCCTC
>NW_019956667.1:0-1152 GCF_002910315.2 Salvelinus sp. IW2-2015
TTCATACATATTCATCCTGGTCCCCCCGTGGGGAATGAACCCACAACCCTGGCGTTGCAAGCGCCATGCTCTACCAACTGAGCCACACGGGATTTCATAAGACACAAGGCCACAATAGAACCTCCAGTGCCCAACTAGATATGCCTCAAGGGGTGCATAGTATACGGTAACTGAAGTGTTTTGAACACTTATTTTCTGATTGTTGTCAAGGTTATGCAGAGCACAACAAAGCATGTCCTGCAATATAGGTCTTCCTGTTGCTATTCGCAACGCTTTATGTTGACATATACAATCTAATTCTGCTGCAGTTGACTAGCCTGGAAAACCATACTGTTACTTTTCGGTTTCACTTCCCTAATTAGAACAACACTAACGTGAAACGGAGCTGAGTACTTGACAGCATGTTGTAAATTATTGAGTTGCAACTTGCATTCAAGCCTACAGGAAATCTGAAAAGCAGTGTATTGGTATTGGCGTGTTCTATAATGTTTTGGTATTCCCCTCCCTCTGTCTGACTCACCCTCCCTCTCTGACTCACCCTCCGTCTAGTTTGACTCACTGTTTATTTAGTTAGTATCTATGGAACCAGTTGGAGGGTAACACCGCTGCTGTGTACAGTCAATTCAGTGGACAATGGAGAAGGGTTTTGTGTGTAGAAGTTGTGTGCAGAGTGTTTTGGTTTAATGGTTAATGTTCAGTGCTTTGGCAGAGGATATGTATCTATGCAGTGAACTGACATAGCTTGTTAATGGACAGGGTTGTGGTAGTGTTTCTATGCAGCTGGATTTAAACTGCTCCCTTTATTCTCTGTTCCGGACGTGCTAGACGGCCAGTTCTTATAGCCTTTAGCCGTACCCTTATCCTACTCCTCCTCTGCTCCTCCTGGTGATGTAGAGGTGAATCCAGGACCTGCAGTGCCTAGCTCCACTCCCACTCCCCAGGTGCTCTCATTTGTTGACTTCTGTAACARTAAAAGCCTTGGTTTCATGCATGTTAACATTAGAAGCCTACTCCCTAAGTTTGCTTTATTCACTGCTTTAGCACATTCTGCCAACCCGGATGTCTTAGCCGTGTCTGAATCCTGGCTTAGGAAAACCACCAAAAACCCTGAAATTTCCATCCCTAACTATAACATTTTCCGCCAAGATAGAA
>NW_019956668.1:0-1152 GCF_002910315.2 Salvelinus sp. IW2-2015
GTGTGTGTGTGTGATCGTGTGTGATTGCTTGTGTGCCAACAAGTTCAACAGTTGTATGTGGTGTTCTCACACATGTACACACACACACCATTGAACTCCCATCTGTCATCTCGTGTGTGATTGTGGGTGATTGCTTGTGTGCCAACAAGTTCAATGGTCATGCATGTGTACACGTGTTGTATACATGTGTGGGAACACCTGTGCGCATGGTTAACTAGATATCCTGATTGCCTACAGTGTAAACTATGAGGTAATCTGTGTAAATCAGTGAGTCAGTGAATCAGTGAATCAGTGTCATTGTGACATGTACAAAGTGTTCACCCCTCAGCATCTGTTCCTGTTGATCCCTATGTGCCTCTACTGCCCTACTTAATCCCATGGGAATATAGTCTATTCATTCTATTTCTATGCTTAATCTAGTGCAATAAATTCTTTGTCTCTACATTGAAGGACATTGTTGTACTAGGGTCCTATGGGTGGAAGGTATTTGTTTGTTCATAACACGTATGTGTTGCTCTACTTCATACCTTTGCTTGATTCCATAGAACAATCTATTCATTCTATTTCTATGCTTAATCCTCTGCATACAAATACAATCTATTCATTCTATTTCTATGCTTAATCCTCTGCATACAAATCCTCTTTCTCTACATTTGAATACCATCTTAGCACTACATTGTTTGCGGGTCCTACATCGTGAGTGAATAGTGAAAATTTGTTCATAACAATGTGTACATTGAATTACAGAATACAATCGATTCACATTGTTGTCAGCTGAACTGAATACATACAGAACATATGACAAACATAATATATTCACTGTAGTTGCAGGTGTGGACATAAAATCAATGTTCAGTGATATCAGGCATGACTTTGCACAAGAGTGGTTTCGTGTGCTAGGGGTTAGGCCCCCACTGCCCTGATTAAATGGATAACACTGTATGCATCCCAATTGGCACCCTATGTTCCTATGGGCCCTGGTCAAGTAGTGCACAATGTAGTGAATAATGTGTAATTTGGGACGCATCCATTATACAGGGGGAGGCTGGCTCACTGCTGAATAAAATATAACACTCACTCACCTGCCAAGCTTTCACAGAATGGAACCTATGGGTAGGGGAGAGAGGGAAGGAGAGAGAGAGGAGGGAGGGG
>NW_019956669.1:0-1152 GCF_002910315.2 Salvelinus sp. IW2-2015
GGAAGAAACCTGCCACCATCCCTACGGTGAAGCACGGTGGTGGCAGCATCATGCTGTGGGGATGTTTTTCAGCGGCAGCGACTGGGAGACTAGTCAGGATTGAGGGAAAGATCGGAGCAAAGTAGAGAGAGATCTTTGATGAAAACCTGCTCCAGAGTGCTCAGGACCTCAGACTGGGGCGAAGGTTCACCTTCCAGCAGGACAACGGCCCTAAGCACACAGCCAAGACAACGTAAAAGTGGCTTCGGGACAAGTCTCTGAATGTCCTTGAATGGCCCAGCCAGAGCCGGGACTTGAACCTGATCTAACATCTCTGGAGAGACCTGAAAATACAACGGCAAGAAAAAGTATGTGAACCCTTTGGAATTCCCTGGATTTCTGCATAAATTGGTCACAAAATGTGATCTGATCTTCATCTAAGTCACAACAATAGACAAACACAGTCTGCTTAAACTAATAACACACAAACAATTCTACGTTTTCATGTCTTTATTGAACACACTGTGTAAACACTTACAGTGTAGGGTGGAAAAAGTATGTGAACCCTTGGATTTAATTGACCCTCCTTTGGCAGCAATAAACTCAACCAAACATTTTCTGTAGTTGCGGATCAGACCTGCAAAACGATCAGGAGGAATTTTGGAGCATTCATCTTTACAAAACTGTTTCAGTTCAGCAATATTCTTAGGATGTCTGGTGTGAACCGTTCTTGAGTTCATGCTACAGCATTTTAAATCGGGTTGAGGTCAGGACTCTGACTGCGCCACTCCAGAAGGAGTATTTTCTTCTGTTGAAGCCATTCTGTTGTTGATTTACTTCTGTGTTTTGGGTCGTTGTCCTGTTGTATCAACCAACTTCTATTGAGTTTCAATTGGCGGACAGGTAGCCTTACATTCTCCTGCAAAATGCCTTGATAAAATTGGGAGTTAATTTTTCCGTCGATGATAGCAAGCTGTCCAGGCCCTGAGGCAGCAAAGCAGCCCCAAACCATGATGCTCCCTCCACCATACTTTACAGTTGGGATGAAGTTTGATGTTGGTGTGCTGTGCATTTTTTTCCCACACATAGTGTTGTGTGTTCCTTCCAAACAACTCAACTTTAGTTTAATCTGTCCACAGAATATTTTACCAGAAGCGCTGTGGAACATCCAGG
>NW_019956670.1:0-1152 GCF_002910315.2 Salvelinus sp. IW2-2015
GCTTCTGTCTTCTTTGTGGGGGCCTCTTGGATTGGAGGGAGACTTTTCTGAGTTGCTGGGGCTTCTGTCTTTTTGGGGACCTCCTTTCCATCCACCTCATCCTTCATCAAGKCTTTCTTAGGTGGCTGGGGCGGCTCTGATGTGGAGTCAGGAAAGAGGAAGAAGATCTCAGTCTGAAGGTTTTGTAGGATGTTTTTCAGTTGAGGAATTGAAGTAGCCTTGTGGAACCATCCTGATTGCTACGCTCACCATTCTGTTTCTGTGTAAATCAGAGTGTGAGCTATTGCGTGATCAGGACGGTTCCACCAGACTCTAATAGATGAAGACATACAATTTGAATAGGAAATGTATAGTATATTGGCCATGTTCAAATCAAATTGCAMATCCTACTTGAATCAGATGTTTGTATGAATTGAATAGACACCACCTCTGCAWCACATCCACATAACATTGGGATCAAATGAATCAATGTCTTACAATCGTACAAGGAACAACTCACAATCAGAATACCATTGGATCTGTCTACAACATGTTAATTAAGAACATTGTCTTTGACATCATGCAGTTATACAGTGACATAGGTAGGTAGTACAGACAGAGTGATATTAGTCATAACTGAGAATGAACAGCAATCTGGAGTGGTGTTAGAGCGCACTGTGACTGATTGGTCCGTGAGACAGAGACATCTTAGATGGACAGAGATATAATGTTATGTTGGATTCCCTGGTGTCTTCTCCCCATACATCAGATCAGATGGTTCAGTAGGGCCGATGTYCAGTACTTACCACAAYTCACTGCCTGCTCTAAAGAAAAGYCCACGCTGTTAGGGAAGAGGATAAATTACACCACTTAACCGGCAACTTGAAATGTAATACCAGGTTTACTGCAAATGTGTTGCAGCTACAGACCCTATATAAACTGAATGTTGTTTGATCCTATGTATAGGTACCTCATTATAAGCCATGGGCTAACTGGGAGGTACTGGCTATGACAACCCACATCAAGTCATGAGTACTGAGCCCCCATTCCCTCTGGGTTTGTGCATYGTTAGCTCACCTGTCGTCGGGGGCGATGTCGTGCATTAGGCTGCGGTAGTTCTCGATCTCGGCCTCCAGCTTCATCTTGACGTGAAGCAGCTCCTGGTAGTCATCC
>NW_019956671.1:0-1152 GCF_002910315.2 Salvelinus sp. IW2-2015
ACACACACACACACACACACACACACACACAGTTAAGCATACATACACATTAATTAAAATACATTTTGAAAAACATGCCAATGTTAAGGACATCATACTGCTTGAGAGCACAACCTCCCCCCGACTCGGTCCATACCTGGGGCGAAATCGGGACCTCTGCCTCACAAATGTCTTAGCTGATCGCACAACTTCAAAAGCTAGCTAATGACTCGACACAAGTGGGACACTTCAGGCTGAGGAGTACGTTTCACACATTCCCATGTGGTACACTAACATGTAAATAAACAATATGAATTCCTGTCTGCCAGGCTGATTTTGAAAGAAGAGCCAAAACTATGTATTATCAATGTCAAATATTCAAATGAGGTGATGGTAGATGTGTGAAATATTGTATATAACCCTGCCTAGATCTTCCTCTCATCTCATCTCGTCTCATCTCATCTCTTCTCATCTTTATCTCATCTCTTTTCATATATTCTCATCTTTATCTCATTGCTTTTGATCTCTTCTCATCTTCATCTCATCTCTTTTCAACTCTTCTCATCTTCATTTCATCTCTTTTCATCTCTTCTCATCTTTATCTCATCTCTTTTCATATCTTCTCATCTCTTCTCATCTTTATCTCATCTCTTTTAATCTCTTCTCATCTTCATCTCATCTCTTTTCATCTCTTCTCATCTATTCCTCTTTTCAACTCTTCTCATCTCTTCTCATCTTTATCTCATCTCTTTTCATCTCTTCTCATCTCTTCTCGTCTTTATCTCATCTCTTTTAAACTCTTCACATCTCATCTCATTTGCTGGACTGGCTGGACTAAATATTAAGAAATGGCAGCAACTTGCCTCCATTACAATGATTCCTCTGAAGTTTTGAACAGATTAAAACAACCCTGTGCAAGGAGCTCAAGAGCAGACTTACGCAATACGGGATCCTCCGGAAAACGTGCAACGGCGAGAACGACAAGGTAGTAGGAAACTGATCAGCAAATTAAAGTATATTTTGTGTGCACCCGCCATGTGAGCAGTACAACATGCACATCGGAGTTGGACAATAAAGATCACTTGCCAGTTCTGCAGGCTGACCCTCAGGCAATTGATGTCACCCACTCTAAGCCAATACAGTCCATACAGTGCGCAGTGGACCCCCCCCCCC
>NW_019956672.1:0-1151 GCF_002910315.2 Salvelinus sp. IW2-2015
GCCACCACCATGCTTCACCGTAGGGATAGTGCCAGGTTTCCTCCAGACATGATGCTTAGCATTCAGGCCAAAGAGTTCAGCCTTGGCTTCATCAGACCAGAGAATCTTGTTTCTCATGGTCTGAGAGTCCTTTAGGTGCCTTTTGGCAAACACCAAGTGGGCTGTCATGTGCCTTTTACTGAGGAGTGGCTTCCGTCTGGCCACTCTACCATAAAGGCCTGATTGGTGGAGTGCTGCAGAGATGGTTGCCCTTCTGGAAGGTTCTCCCATCTCCACAGAGGAACTCTAGAGCTCTGTCAGTGTGACCATCGGGTTCTTGATCACTTCCCTGACCAAGGGCCTTCTCCCCCGATTGCTCAGTTTGGCCGAGCGGCCAACTCCAGGAAGAGTCTTGGTGGTTCGGAACATCTTCCATCTAAGAATGATGGAGGCCACTGTGTTCTCGGGGACCTTAAATGCTGCAGAACGTTTTTCGTACCCTTCCCCAGATCTGTGCCTCGACACAATCCTGTCTTGACTCTACGGACAATTCCTTCGACCTCATGGCTTGGTTTTTGCTCTGACATGCACTGTCAACTGTGGGACCTTATATAGACAGGTGTGTGCCTTTCCAAATCATGTCCAATCAATTGAATTTACCACATTTGAACTCCAATCAAGTTGTAGAAACATCTCAAGGATGATCCATGAAAACAGGCTGCACCAGATCTAATTTTCAAGTCTCATAGAAAAGGGTCTGAATACTTATGTAAAAAAAATGTTTTTTTTGCAAACATTTTTAAGAAGCTGTTTTTGCTTTCTCATTATGGGGTATTGTGATGTCATTATGGGGTATTGTGAGTAGATTGCTGAGGAAATGTTTTTATTTAATACGTTTTAGAATAAAACTGTAACAAAATGTGGGAAAAGTCAAAGGGTCTGAATACTTTCCCAAGGCACTGTAACTGCCTTAATGTTGCTGGACCCCAGGAAGAGTAGCTGTTGCCTTGGCAGGAACTAATGGGGATCCATAATAAACCCCAGGAAGTGTAGCTGCTGCCTTGGCAGGAACTAACGGGGATCCATAATAAACCACAGGAAGAGTAGCTGCTGCCTTGACAAGAACTAATGGTGATCCATAATAAACCCCAGGAAGAGTAGCTGCTGCCTTG
>NW_019956673.1:0-1151 GCF_002910315.2 Salvelinus sp. IW2-2015
ATCTGAATCAATAGGGGTCTCTACACAGATCTGAATTAATAGTGGTGAATGTGCATGTGTGTGTGTTTATACTTTTAAATGTTATTTGTCACAAGCACAAGCACAGTTAAATGCTCAACTTGCAAGCCCTGCTGTTTAAGCAAGCCCTGCTTTGTTAAGGCAGATATCTGGGGAAGGGTCACAAAA
Organism: Salvelinus sp. IW2-2015; assembly: GCF_002910315.2. NCBI lineage: Eukaryota > Metazoa > Chordata > Actinopteri > Salmoniformes > Salmonidae > Salvelinus > Salvelinus sp. IW2-2015. The sequence goes on from NW_019956673.1 coordinate 187, forward strand.
TACCTCTGCAGCATTGAAGGTCCCCAAGAACACAGTGGCCTCCATCATTCTTAAATGGAAGAAGTTTGGAACCACCAAGACTCTTCCTAGAGCTGTCCGCCCGGCCAAACTGAAGACCATTAGTCAGGGAGGTGATCAAGAACCTGATTGTCACTCTGACAGAGCGCCAGAGTTCCTCTGTGGAGATGTGAGAACCTTCCAGAAGGACAACCATCTCTGCAGCACTCCACCAATAATGCTCTTATTGTAGAGTGACCAGACCGAAGCCACTCCTCAGTTAAAGGCACACACCAAGCCGCTTGGAGTTTGCCAAGAGGCACCTAAAGGACTCTCAGACCATGAGAAACAAGATTCGCTGGTCTGATGAAACCAAGATTGAACTATTTGGCCTGAATGTCAAGCGTCACATCTGTTAGAAACTTGGCACCATCCCTACGGTGAAACATGGTGGTGGCAGCATCATGCTGTGGGGATGTTTTTCAGCTGCAGGGACCGGGAGACTAGTCAGGATCGAGGGAAAGCTGAACGGAGCAAAGTACAGAGAGCTCCTTGATGAAAACCTGCTCCAGAGTGCTCAGGACCTTATACTGGGGCAAAGGTTTGCCTTCCAACAGGACAACGACCCGAAGCACACAACCAAGACAACGTAGGAGTGGATTCGGGACAAGTCTCTGAATGTCCTTGAGTGGCCCAGCCAGAGCCCGGACTTGAACCTGATCGGACATCTCTGGAGAGACCTGAAAATAGCTGTGCAGCAACGCTCCCCATCCAACCTGACAGAGCTTGAGAGGATCTACAGAGAAGAATGGGAGAAACTCCCCAAATACAGGTGTGCGAAGCTTGTAGCGTCATACCCAAGATGACTCGAGGCTGTAATCGCTGCCAAAGGTGCTTCAACAAAGTACTGAGTAAAGGGTCTGAATACTTATGTAAATGTGATATCTAAGTTTTTTTTAAATAAAAAT
>NW_019956674.1:0-1151 GCF_002910315.2 Salvelinus sp. IW2-2015
AACATACATGGAACATACAGTATAACATACATGGAACATACAGTATAACATACATGGAACATACAGTATAACATACATGAAACATACAGTATAACATACATGAAACATACAATATAAGATACATGGAACATATACCACAGACAAACATAGGCCTATATCTGGGACAAAGTAAAGGAGTTGCTTTGGCCAAGGACTTCTGTCAAAGTCAGTTGAAAAGGGGGATAATCATAGCCTAATCTCACATTAAAAACGCATTCAAATCCACTGTTTCATATTGAGAGCTGWGTTTGGTATGGAAAACCAGCCAGGCCGACGTGATTCCCAATTATCATACACATGAAAGGGGCATCAAGCCGAAGCAAAGAAATTCATCCAAGGACTCCACTTTCTATATTGTTAGTAGCTATGTTTCCATTATCTTGTCCAGGAATTCTTTGTCGACATTTAGAAAGTTTGCATAGAAAAGAGATGTGGACAATTGCCTGCTAGGGTGCGTTTCCATTTAACTGTATTGTGTCGATCAGAACAGCTGGACGTAATGGAGACTCACCTAAAAATATATATTTTTTGTTGCAAAAAACCTACATAACAATGTAGTGGTTAAAGTGTTTCCCATTGCGCATTAATACATTGGCGACAACCTGTATGCCCTCCCACCTATCTGTTTCATGTCTTAGGTAGCCCACGAAGCCAGCATGAAAAGCAATAATTTACAAAAATGTGTCATATTCTAATATTTCTCAGGTGCCAGCGTGTCGCCCCGGTCGTGCCATGGTGAGACTTGCACTCCTGTAAATCTGTAATAATTGGAGGGCGAAACTTGTCAGCCAACTAGAAAAGCAATGCAAAGAAATTCAGGCATTGTTGAAAGTCCGGACAATCCTTGTCCTGTAAAGAAACATTATTTTTATAGTTGAAAAAATATATTTTGCAAGCAGTAGGCATTTAGAATTAAATGTGGAGTGGGGCTTTATAGTTACGCGGTGACATGCCCCGAGTACCTTCAAAATGATTTGGTTCTGTTGAAACCCTATTGAAAACCCGTTGATCCTGTTTAAACCCCCTTGGACAGTTATGTCGGCAGACCAGTCGTGATGGAACGGCGGGGCTCAGTGTTGGCAGTAAAAGAGTCCAGGCCAATTGGCAAAATA
>NW_019956675.1:0-1150 GCF_002910315.2 Salvelinus sp. IW2-2015
GCCGGTCCTGGACGTTCTTCCGCCCTAGGCGAAACAAAAATATTATCAGAAAGAGAAAAGCTCAATTAATAGGGACAGAATAGCAAAGTCATTTAAAAATAAAAAATCTCATCGAATATTATTGGCTGCAGTTTAACTTCATGATTGTCATAGTGAGGAATCAATGCATCGGAGTCACGTCTTTCGCGGGCATTTTAGAGCTTGTTTCTACCATAAGGCATCACCGAGTTAAGCTTTGTTATAGAACACTTGATATAATCTGGATACGTTTTATGTATTTATTTCAAAATATAAAGCAAACAATAGATGTCCCTTTTGCCCRTTTCTCAAAGGGTGTGATACACTCACTCAATTCGAGCCCTGTTTTTAGTCAAACACACCAAGCCGTTCTCAGACATGGAGGTATTTAATCAGTGCATGGGACAATATTGGAGTATTTGGCTATACCGACATCTATGGAGGATAATTGTGTCTGTCAATCAGGGAGTCTCACCACTTATTTATTGGAGGATGAAGAAATAAGCTCAAATTATCTATGTAACTCTATGTTTATGCCCATAAACATTTTTGGTGGACGTATGCACATATAGGAGGTCCCTTACCAGGCAGAAGGGAATTTTACCCCTGCATCATCGAGTTACATTGTTGATATCACTATGCAACCTACTATCTAGAGTAGGAAAACGAGTTTCTTATTAATAATATCCCACCTGTTATCAAACATGGCACGACCCCATAATTGTTACAATTACAATAAAAATAACACTTTTATATAACATATTTAACATATTTTAATATCCTGTAGAACTGTAAAACAGTGTAAGCTCATTTGAGCTTTGGAAAGGAGTGCTTTCATAAATGCATGGCGGGCCTCGTTTGCTGGAGCAGTGTAAAATAAGCTTTATGCCTATGGCCCAGCCTTAACGAATTTTGTTTATTTACATGTCCAACATCAGCATTTATTTATTTCGTCTCCACCTAGAGTGGCCTCTTTCCTCTGCTGTGGTGCTGCGTTGCAGTCAGCGATTTTTGTAGCTCGGTAGCTGTCCATGGTCCTGAAATCAAATCATCTGAGTTTGCTTAGACACCAGCCTAATCTCCAGCTCCTTCCACCTCTGGAAACTATCTAGGTGGTCATGTGACTTCTCAT
>NW_019956676.1:0-1150 GCF_002910315.2 Salvelinus sp. IW2-2015
ATCATCCTAACCCGAGCTGTATATTACATCTCACATTCCAGTGTTCAAAATTGTAAACAAGGCTGCATGGGATTTCTCTTAAAGCGACACCGTGCAGCCAATGGCAATGTCCGCTTTAGGTATAACGCCTCCGACACCTACAAAATTACCTCTATAAGGATGTTGGCTAAAGCAGATCTGATTGAATCGAGCCTCAGAGTCAGAAATAACTTTCTTTTCTGTTTGTTTTCTAACTGGTCTCTAATATTTTGTCATCTAAAACCATATGTTAACCTCTTCTTCCTGTGTGGGTCTGGGCAGTTTTTTTGGGGGGCAAACTGATCCATTTACTCAGACAACAAACAACACTGCGGGCCAGTAATATAGCCCAGAACTGCTTCGAATGTGAGATATGAACACTAATGAAAGTATTGAGACCCTTCCCTTTTTCCACATTTTGTTATGTTACAGCCTTATTATAAATTGGATTAAATCAAAAAATGTCCTCATCAATCGACAAAAAACGATACCTTATTTACGTGTTCAGACCCTTTGCTATGAGCTCAGGTGCATTCCATTGAGCATCCTTTAGATGTTTCTACAACTTGATTGGAGTCCACCTGTGGTGAATTCAATTTATTGGACATGATTTGGAAAAGCACACACCTGTCTATATAAGGTCCTACAGTTGACAGTGCATGCCAGAGCAAAAACCAAGCGATGAGGTCGAAGGAATTGTCTGTACAGGTCCGAGACAGGATCGAAGGTCCCCATTGAAGGTCCCCAAGAATACAGTGGCCTCCATCATTCTTAAATGGAAGAAGTTTGTTACCACCAAGACTCTTCCTAGAGCTGACCGCCCGGCCAAACTGAGCAATCGGGGGAGAAGGGCCAGGAACCCAATGGTCACTATGACAGAGCTCCAGAGTTCCTCTGTGGAGATGGGAGAACCTTCCAGAAGGACACCCATCTCTGCAGCACTCTACCAATCAGGCCTTTATGGTAGAGTGGCCAGACGGAAGCCACTTCTCAGTAAAAGCCAAATGACAGCCTGCTTGGAGTTTGCCGGAAGGCACCTAAAGGACTCTCAGACCATGAGAAACGAGTTTCTCTGGTCTGATGGAATCAAGACTTAACTCTTGTCCTGAATGCCAAGCGTCATGTCTGGAAG
>NW_019956677.1:0-1150 GCF_002910315.2 Salvelinus sp. IW2-2015
ACCACCACCACCACCACCACCACCACCACCACCACCACCACCATCCTCTGAGAGTATTGAAAACAAGAGGGAGCAGCTCCCATCCCGACATGTCTCCATCCTTGTGCCATAAATTGGTGGCCGGCGCTGCTGTACAGTTTATAATTATTTTTTATTTTACCCTTATTTTATCAGGTACATTGACTGAGAACACATTTTCATTTACAGCAACGACCTGGAGAATAGTTACAGGGGAGATGAGTGGGAAGTAATTAGCCATTGAGCCAAAAGTTAATCTTTTATAAAAAAAATAGTGAAATAATTTTTTTTTTTAACAAGTAACAATACCCAAAAGGTACTCAATTGGTGGAACGCCCCAGCTGTCTATGACTTAATAGGGAGGGTGTTTCTCCCATCAGCATGACTTCCTTTCCATGGCCGGCTGAAGCATGTTGAAGAAGACAGCGTATCGACAGCTTTTTATCCTGATCACCCTGATAGTGACTGAGACTGATAGTAGGGATAGTAGAACAGATGGATGTGTGTGATCCATCAGTCTCTCTGGAGTCTGAACTCTTGACTGGGCTGTGGTTTGTGGTTGGGAGCCCTGAGGGCCATCCAGACCCCACTGTCTTTGATGGTTTCCCTCTCTAACCTCTGATCCTATTACATGTCCATGTGGTGTTGGATGGATGACCAGACCAGTACGAGGCACAGACACACACTGAAATGTCCCATCCGGTGATCTGAATGATCAACATCATTGACAGGATTGCAATCAATGTTACAGTATACAGTATAAATAGTTAGTTTAGGTCTGGTTGTTTGTTCCTTTCCACTGTTTTGCTAAGCATTGTGTAAAATATCTCTGTGAAAAATGCAAATAAATACAACTCATTTGATTTTGATTGACATTGAAACAGACTAGAATCAATCTGCATTTCAAGGATAGAGCTCTTGAATGTGATTATTTCCCTACATGTAGGGTTATGGTTAGATGCAACACACCCTCGCCAGACCTCTCATTTACTCCAACGTGTGGAGCCATTTCCTGTTGGTGTTCTATGGGTAATATATCACCGCCTGTTTTCACAAGCCAAAGGACAGGATATTGTTTAATTCCATGCCTTGGCACATCCATCCAAATCCAGATTTTGCATTTTGTAACATC
>NW_019956678.1:0-1150 GCF_002910315.2 Salvelinus sp. IW2-2015
CTTGAAACATTGTATCAACTATGTAGACAGGCCATGAGCAGCCAATGTGATTTATTTTTATCTGGATATTTTCTAGCTGTTTTTATTTGTTGGCAATGGCAATAAAAGTTTTTTAGATTTGTATAATTTTAATTTCGATTTATATAGAATATAGATTAATCACAGAGAATGATTTTGAGATACAAAGACTATTATAATTAGTATTACTATTATAAATTAAATGAAACTGTTCCAGTAAAATGTGAATATGAAAATCATAACTGGCACCAGATCAGTAGAAATGGTCAGATAAATTGGCACTACAAATGGAAAAGGTTGCCGACTGTTGTTGTAGCCTATTTCTGGAAACTTCAGGAGCATAACGTCAGAATTTACGAAGGCAAGCAGCAGCGTGAGGAGAATGCTAAGGAAGAGTTTTTTTCTTATGGTTAGGCTATCTTGATCTCTGGTTCCCTRCAGTCATTTGTGTGTCTCAATTATTTAATAAAACGGGAGATTCCTATGTTGATGATGTAAAGAATATTTGCTGCTCTGTGGTGTGTAACGAGGAGCAACCAGACGCTGGACGAATTTATGAAATTGCTTATTCCAGTTACTAATAAGCATGCACCCATTAAGAAAATGACTGCAAAAGCTGTTAAATCCCAGTGGATTGATGAGAAATTGAAAAATGGTATGGTTGAGATGGATGAGGGAAAAGGAATGGCAAATAAGTCTCGCTGTACAACCGATTGGCAAACATCCTGCAAATTGAGAAATCATGTGACTAAACTGAAGAAAAAGAAGAAAAAGACAATGAAACAAAGATAAATGACATAAAGAATGATAGTAAAAAGCTTTGGAGAACCTTACATACAATTTTGTGAAAAAAGGAAAACTCTGCTCCATCAACTGAATCAGATGGCTCATTCATCACAAAGCCCACTACTTTTAGGATTTTTTCATTGGCAAGATTAGCAAACTTAGGCATGACATACCAGCAACAAACGCTGACACTACACATCCAAGTATACCTGACCAAATTATGAAAAACAAGCATTGTAATTTAGAATTCTGTAAAGTCAGTGTGGAAGAGGTGAACAAATTATTGTTGTCTATCAACAATAACAAGCCACCGGGGTCTGACAATCTAGATGGAAAATTACTGAGG
>NW_019956679.1:0-1150 GCF_002910315.2 Salvelinus sp. IW2-2015
ATTTGCAACTGCGACCTGGCCAAGATAAAGCATAGCAGTGTGAACAGACAACACAGAGTTACACATGGAGTAAACAATAAACAAGTCAATAACATGGTAGAAAAAAAAGAGTGGTACCCTTCCTGCAGGCTCATCCTGACATGACCCTCCAGCATGACAATGCCACTAGCCATACTGCTCGTTCTGTGCGTAATTTCCTGCAAGACAGGAATGTCAGTGTTCTGCCATGGCCAGAAGAGCCCGGATCTCAATCCCATGTTTGGTCGGAGGGTGAGAGCTAGGGCCATTCCCCCCAGAAATGTCTGGGAACTTGCAGGTGCCTTGGTGGAAGAGTGGGGTAACATCTCACAGCAAGAACTGGCAAATCTGGTACAGTCCATGAGGAGGAGATGCACTGCAGTACTTAATGCAGCTGATGGCCACACCAGATGCTGACTGTTACTTTTGATTTTGACCACCCCTTTGTTCAGGGACACATTATTTCATTTCTGTTAGTCACATGTCTGTGGAACTTGTTCAGTTTATGTCTCAGCTGTTGAATCTTATGTTTATACAAATATTTACACATGTTAAGTTTGCTGAAAATAAACACAGTTGACAGTGAGAGGAGTTTAATAACCATCGGTGCTAAGCATACCATACATACCAATGCACTCATATTTAGATCAACTGCGTATATTTCATATGTGCATGATTAGTGTTCAAGCATGGATTATGCACATCGACAGAGCAGACACCATTGGGTGTGGTGTATGACACTATGACAGTGTTTGTGACATACAGTGAGACCAGGCATGACACGGAGGGCTCACAGGCACAATTTCCACTGGTCAAGCATGTCCGTGGACACTGGACATTGGACAACATGTGTGTCCAGAAACAGAAAGTCATGCAATAGACAAATCATTCAAACAGGCTTGACAATAACTTTTGGCTTCATGCTACTTAAACACTGCTTAAACAATTTGAGATAAGCTTTATGCTAGTTCTTAATGCTCCTCCGTCAGCCAATAGTTGACATAAAGCTTGCTAGTGTCATTATGAGAGTGGGGTCATGTCCCTTGAGTTGGACAGGAGCTGGCAAGTCAAGCTGAAAAAGCAGAGCTGAATGCAACGCTTCTTAGAAAAGGAGTTACCTTGCTCAGTCAGT
>NW_019956680.1:0-1150 GCF_002910315.2 Salvelinus sp. IW2-2015
TGTGGCAGCACAGCTATTTTCAGGTCTCTCCAGATATGTTTGATCGGGTTCAAGTCCGGGCTCTGGCTGAGCCACTCAAGGACATTCAGAGTGTTTCCGAAGCCACTCGTGCGTTGGCTTGATTGTGTGCTTAGGGTCGTTGTCCTATTGGAAGGTGAATTTTCACCACGGGTTGAGGTCCTGAACGCTCTGGAGCAGGTTTTCATCAAGGATCTCTGTACTTTACTCTGTTCATCTTTGCCTAGATCCTGACTAGTCTCCCAGTCCCAGTCGCCGGTTGTCCTTCTGGAAGGTTCTCCCATCTCCACAGAGGAACTCCGGGGCTCTGTCAGAGTGACCATCAGGTTCTTGGTCACCTCCCTGACCAAGGCCCTTCTCCCCCGATTGCTCAGTTTGGCCAGCTCTAGGAAGAGTCTTGGTGGTTCCAAACATCTTCCATTTCCGGATGATGGAGGCCACTGTGTTTTTGGGGATCTTCAATGCTGCAGAAATGTTTTGGTACCCTTCCCCAGATCTGTGCCTTGACACATTCCTGTCTCGGAGCTCTACGGACAATTCCTTCGACCTCATGGGTTGGTTTTTGCTCTGACATGCACTGTCAACTGTGGAACCTTATATAGACAGGTGTGTGCATTTCCAAATCATGTCCAATCAATTGAATTTACCACAGGTGGACTCCAATCAAGTTGTAGAAACATTTCAAGGATGATCAATGGAAACAGGATGCACCTGAGCTCAATTTCGAGTCTCATAGCAAAAGGTCTGAATCCTTATTAAAAAAATGCGTTATTTACATATTTAATAAATTAGCAAATATTTCTAAAAACCTGTTTTCACTTTGTCATTATGGGGTATTGTGTGTACATTGCTGAGAATTGTTTATATATTTTTTATAATCAATTTTAGAATAAGGCTGTAACGTAACAAAATTTGTAAAAAGTCGAGGGGTCTGAAAACTTTCCGAAGGCACTGTACATCGTTCAAGACCTTTTGGTCATCCTTGTCAGATCATTTTTCAGAGGGAATTTATACAGGACATCCATCTTCTTTTTCAGAACGTAGCCTTTCGCTATTTGGCAAGGACATGCTAATAGAAATAGATACAGAATAGATGTGCACCGGTGCATGATCCATTTCACCAACATCCTGT
>NW_019956681.1:0-1150 GCF_002910315.2 Salvelinus sp. IW2-2015
TTGTGATGTGCGGTGTTGTTTAGTATCGTGTGGTAGAGGGAAAGGTGAGTATGGTAAATGTATACAGTACAGGATATATTTTTWTTTTTAAGGGGGGGTGAGTTTATGAAATGAGAATGTTTCATTAAAGAAAGACAAAAAGTCTCACTCACTCACTCACTCACTCACTCACTCTCTTAAAAAAACGAATAGATTCAATTTGAGGATCGATATTTCTTAATTTGTCTTCAAAGTTCTTGATTGTGATTTTTTTCTTAAAGGGTTGTAAGGGAGATAAAGAACAGAACACGGGAAAATAGAGTTGTGGTTTATTTTTTTTTATTTTTTATTACATCCAGAAAGATTGTGCTTTCGTGATCCGTATTAAGTTTTACAGAGAGTTTAAAATGGCAATGCAGACAAATTGCACTCTGTGATTTGAGCAGCGCTCTCCATAGACAGAATGGGGAGAGCAGAGTGCAGACCACCCTACTTAACCTCTCTTGGGTATGTGGGACGTCCCACCTCTTCAACAGCCAGTGAAACTGCTGGGCGCCAAATTCAAAAACAGAAATACTCATTATAAAAATTCAGAAAACAAAACACGTTTTACATAGGTTTAAAGATGAACGTCTTGTGAATCCAACCACGGTGTCAGATTTTAAAAATGCTTTACCGCGAAAGCATACCTTACGATTATTTGAGAACATAGCCCACTAGACAATTCATTACAAACAGTAACCAGCCAAGTAGAACAGAGTCAGAGTCAGAAATAGAAATAAAATGAATCCCTTACCTTTGATGATCTTCATATGGTTGCACTCAGCAGACATTCATTTACTCAATACATTTTTATTTTGTTCAATAAAGTATCTTTATATACAAAAACCTCTGTTTTGTTTGCGCGTTTTCTTCAGTAATCCACAGGCTCAAACACAGTCAAAACAGGAAGACCAAAAAATTATAATTGTATCCGTAAAGTTCATAGAAACATGTCAAACGATGTTTATATTCGATCCTCAGGTTGTTTTTAGTCTAAATAATCGATAATATTTCAACCCGCACAATAACGTAGACAATTTAAAAGGTAAACAAGAATTGCTCTCTCTCTGTTGAGCGCATGAAAAAGCTCTGCGACACTTTAGCGTCCAGTCATTCCGAATGCTCTTAT
>NW_019956682.1:0-1150 GCF_002910315.2 Salvelinus sp. IW2-2015
GTGGCCAGTCCTCTTCTGGCTGTGCCGGGTGGAGATTATAACAGAACATGGCCAATATGTTCAAATGTTCATAGATGACCAGCAGGGTCAAATAATAATAATCACAGTGGTTGTCGAGGGTGCAACAGGTCAGCACCTCAGGAGTAAATGTCAGTTGGCTTTTCATAGCCGATCATTCAGAGTATCTCTACCGCTCCTGCTGTCTCTAGTGAGTTGAAAACAGCAGGTCTGAGACYGGTAGGACGTCCGCAACATAAAGATGTTGCTGAATAAACATTGTACTGCTGTTTTGAGTTAGAAATGTAACACTTTTAAGCACCGAATACATTGCAAGTTGAGGGATTTTCACAACAGTAGCCGGGATATAAAAAGTATATTGTCCTGCTAATAGGACACATTTGCATGACGGGCTACAGTTGTGAAAAACAAGTGTTTGAAAACCTGTTTTCAAAATGCATCCAGTTGTCTATCACTACTGTAAATAAAAACACAGCTTCTTGTTTAAATCTTGTTTACATTCTTTATTGTGTCACACATCAATTGTATCTACCTTTCCATTTACTTTTAGAGTTTGGGATTTACAAATGTGCGCTTTTAATTATTAGTTACATTGTTTTAGTTCGAAAGTGCAGACTTTTTTTCTTTAAATGATTGTTTTCTGTAGGATGCTACATTTCTGACCAGTTGTAATTGTAAGTAGGCCTAATAAAGCCTCATAGTCTACCTCAGCCAGTTGTTATTTATATAGGTCTTGGAAATAGGTCTTGAAATAGACTCCAATTAAGCCCTCTTGTTGTTTGTAAAGTCAAAATAAAATGAAGATTATTGTTGAAATTAATTGTTCAACTGGTGTAGGTTTTCCCCATTTGTTGGTGTGCAACACTTGCATAACAAGCTAGCTATATTTTCAGCACCAGCTTACCACGGCCAATGAAGYTCTACCCCGGCCAATTGTGCGCCGCCCTATGGCACTCTCAATCACGGTCAGATGTGATACAGCCTGAATTCGAACCATAGATATACGTATATATTTTTTTTTCAGAACATTAACCGTGTGTAGGTAGATACGTGTGTAGGTAGATGTGGAAAGATAGATACAAATGATTTGTTGCAAGTTGGGGGGGTTCACACTTAGCTCAAGTTGGGGGGG
>NW_019956683.1:0-1150 GCF_002910315.2 Salvelinus sp. IW2-2015
TGAGAGAAGCCCTGTGAAAAATGTGGACCTCCCTCGCTGGCTGTGAACTGTTAATTTACATAATGGACGTGATGGGAAGCAATGGGATGCCTTGGGTCTCTTACTGAGATCTTTTTCTCATTGTAACACTGTCTAATGCAGTGCACTGCAACACTCAAAATCTGTTGTTTTAAAGATGCACTATGCAGAAATCGCTCCACCATTTCCTGGTTGCTCATATTCTAATAGTTTGCCTAATTTCAGTTTATGTGACAAAACAAGCAAGTATAGTGTAGAGAATCATTGTACCATCTAAACCGCTGTGAAATATATTTTCCATAACCAAACATCTTGTATTTTCAGCTGTTTGAGGCTGAAGTACAGAACAAACAGTAAAAGACTATAAAACTAAACTCGCTCACATAGCGCACAGAGAACAGATCTACGGCTTCCTAGACTTGCTTTCAATGAGAATGACAGATCTATAACTCGTATTTCTATGTGAATTTGGTTGGGTTGCCTCAAAAAGTTACATAGTGAAGCTTTAATCCATTTCCGATAGAAGGAACAACATTGAGTACATTATAAAATAATTCAAAATATCTGAGTTATTTCACTCCGTGGAGAAAAGAAAAATGTATATTCATGAGTCTTTCTCACTGTCATGGCCGACTGTTGCCATGCACACTGAGTATACAAAACATTAAGAACACCTGCATTCTCCATGACATAGACTGACCAGGTGAATCCAGGTGAACGCTATGATCCCTTATTGATGTCGCGTGTTAAATCCACTCAGTGTAGATGAAGGGGAGGAGACGGGTTAATGAAGCAGTTTTAAGACTTGAGATCATTGAGACATGGAATGTGTATGTGAGCCAATCAGAGGGTGAATGGACAAAATATGTAAGTGCCTTTGAACGGGGTTTGGAAGTAGGTGCCAGGCGCTCCGGTTTGGGTCAAGAACTAAAACGCTGCTGGGTTTTTCACGCTCAACAGTTTCCTGTGTGTAATGGTCCACCACCCAAAGAACATCCAGCCAACCTCACTAACACACCTCACTAACACAACTCACTAACACACCTAGCTAACACACCTCACTAACAAACCTAACTAACACACCTCACTAACACACCTCACTAACACACCTCACTAACACACCTCACTAACA
>NW_019956684.1:0-1150 GCF_002910315.2 Salvelinus sp. IW2-2015
TGTTCAGATGGGAGGTTTACTAGATATATTACTGTTCAGATGGGAGGTTTACTAGATATATTACTGTTCAGATGGGAGGTTTACTAGATATATTACTGTTCAGATGGGAGATTTACTAGATATATTATTGTTCAGATTATCGGTTTACTAGATGTATTACTGTTCAGATGGGAGGTTTACTCACTGTTTTGCACATGCAAATTGGGCTCATAGGCAGTTAACAATTAAATATGTGTTTAATAAAGAGATTCAGACTCTGAATGTTTGTATTATTTGTGTGTGACTGTGTGGTAGGTGGAGCTMCCTGCTCTGTCCCCCACCATGCAGACTGGAACCATCGCTCGCTGGGAGAAGAAGGAGGGAGACAAGATCAARGAGGGAGACCTTATCGCTGAGGTGAGTACACACACACACCAGGTTTTCTGTTAGGAAATAGTGGTGCCGGACAGCGTGACCGGGAAGATATTAATTTACCGGCTATTTGAAAAGTTTACCGGACCCATTGGGTGTGTAACCCATTAGGGTGTCCCACGGTGGTCAGTATGGCAGAAATAACATTTTAAATACAGTTTGCAGGAAAACACCATTCTAAAGAATCTAAAATATGTGTGAAGATAATGTGTCTTGAGTATATTTTTAATATACAGAACCAGTCAAAAGTTTGGACACCTGCTCAATTAAGGGTTTTTCTTTTTTTTACTATTTTCTACATTGTAGAATAATAGTGAAGACATCAAAACTATGAAATAACACATATGGAATCATGTAGTAACCAAAAGTATTAAACAAATCAAAATATATTTTAGATTTTAGGTTCTTCAAAGTAGCCACCCTTTGCCTTGACAGCTTTGCACACTCTTGGCATTCTTTCAACCAGCTTCACCTGGAATGCTTTTCCAACAGTCTTGAAGGAGTTCCCACATATGTTGAGCACTTGTTGGCTGCATTTCCTTCACTCTGCGGTTCAATTCCCAGATATCCAAGATGGCGATGTTTTGATTGTCTTGTCCTGTCCCTTGGATATATCGTTTCTTTCTTCGTATATATTTACTATGTATTTTTTATCAAATTTTTCCATCTACAGATTGAAATAATCTCCTGCAACCCGCCTCACCCAATGCGGATCTGCTCTTTTTTATACTTTAGAACT
>NW_019956685.1:0-1150 GCF_002910315.2 Salvelinus sp. IW2-2015
CACACACACACACACACACACACACACACACACACACACACACACACTCTCTCTCTCTCTCTCTCTCGCTCCTTGCTCTCTTACACTTTCTCTTTCTCTCTTACTCTTTGATAGAGTGTGATGTTCTATGTGTGGTAGTCGTCAGAGCTTGTTTTCTCAGAGCTGCATGCAGCAGGAAGTGGTCTCCTTTGCTATGGTGTTTAGTCCTCTGGGAAGTCACTACAGAAGGCTGTAGGGTTGGTTGTGTGCTCATTATGGGCAGTGTGGTCACTGGTCCTCCCTGACATCTGCATAAAGATAAATGAATACTCCAAGACTGCCGTAGAAAGTGTTCTCATTTGGCTTGCCTATCCACACCTTCCTAATATTAAGTTGCACCTGCCCCTTTTGCCCTCAGAACAGCCTCAATTCATCGGGGCAGGGACTCTGTGTCGACTTTCGACAAGGTGTCGAAAGTGTTCCACAGGGATGCTGGTCCATTGTTGACTCCAATGCTTCCCACAGTTGTGTCAAGTTGGCTGGATTTCCTTCGGGTGGTGGACCATTCTAGATACACAYGGAAAAATGTTGAGCGTGAAAAACCCAGTAGCGTTGCAGTTCTTGACACAAACCTACCATACCTCATTCAAAGGCACTAACGTCTTCTGTCTTACCCCATTCACCCTCTGAATGGAAAACATGCACAATCCATGTCTCAATTGTCTCAAAGCTTAAAAAGCCTTCTTTAACCTGTCTCCTCCCCTTCCTCTACACTGATTGAAGTGGACATCAATAAGGGATCATAGCTATCACCTGGATTCAGCTGGCAAGTCTATGTCATGGAAAGAGCAGGTATTCCTAATGTTTTGTACACTCAGTGCACTACTTTTGAACAGAGCCCTATGGACCATGGTCATGAGTAGGATACTATAAAGGGAATAGGGTGTCATATGGGATGTACATATTGTTACTGAGTAAAGATACATCTCATTCATATCTAGATTTGGAGTTATTATATCATTATATTACATATGTGTTCTGAATTATATCACAAATGAATTGTGAGGGTCTTATGTCATTGGTTGTCCTAATGCAGTGGAGGCTTAAAAGTGAAACTGCCGCCCAGCGAGGTACAAAAAAAAGTGTCAGTCATTCTCATCAGAAAACCATG
>NW_019956686.1:0-1149 GCF_002910315.2 Salvelinus sp. IW2-2015
CAGTCCTCCAGAAAGTGGAGAGCAACACTTATGCAGCTTTACTAAGCAATATTTTTTTTTTTAAAGTCGCGTTAGACAAGATTACCTACACATACTGACCAGCTCAAATAGACAGAAGTGAGCTATATGGCAGACCAATCCGAACTCATCTCTCGGCATGTCCAGCCCACTCATTATCCCAGCAATCATGGCTAGCGGGAAGGTTGCTTGCTTTTTCTGTGGCTAAACCAACTAGGCTCTGTGGCTAAAACACATTTTGATTAAAAAAAAGATTACGTTTAAATGGCTCTCGTTTGAAGTAGTGACCCGCAACATACGCCTAGTTTCCTGAAACGGGTCACATATCTTTTGTGATGTCCCCACAATGTTCCCACCAGACTYTTACCACAACCTAATGAAACATTCTGGAAACCTTTAAAGAACAGACTATACAGTATGTGTTCTGGTAACATCCTTGCATTGTCAGGCTAGTGGTTTATACYAACATTGTATAATCCTCAGCACAACTGGACAGTCTTTGTGTTATGAGAACATTTGCCACTACATAACAAATGTTCTGGGAACTTTCATAGAACCAATTTTGGTTTGCTATGTATACTGTATATTGCCTTAATAAAACATTGAGGTAAGGTCTGTACTGTATATAGCCCAGTGTTTCCCAAACTCAGACCTCGGGACCCCAAGGGGTGCACGTTTAGTTTTTTGACCTAGCACTACACAGCTGATTCAAATAATCAACGCTTGATGATTAGTTGATTATTTGAATCAGCTGTGTAGTGCTGGGGCAAAAACCAAAACATGCACCCAGGGGGCCCCAGGACTGAGTTTGGGAAACACTGATATAGCCCTTTAAAAACATTTTGATAACGATTAATCACTTTATTTCTCTCTCTCTATCCCTACCTCCTACACAGTGACCATCACAGCTCTTTTGCCAACCAATTTCCGTCAGGACTTCCCCTTTGACCTCCAGGAGCTCCCAGCCTTCGCTATCCTTGGGTGAGTCTAAGCTGTCCTCAATTAGCCAGTAAGCTCTTTGTTGCCTCAATTAGCCAGTGAGCTCTTCGTTGCCTCTGTTAGCCAGTGAGCTCTTTGTTGCCTCTGTTAGCCAGTGTGCTCTTTGTTGCCTCTATTAGCCAGTGAGCTCTT
>NW_019956687.1:0-1149 GCF_002910315.2 Salvelinus sp. IW2-2015
ATTTTTTACGGAATATCTACATAGTTGTACAGAGGCCCATTATCAGCAACCATCACTCCTGTGTTCCAATGGCACGTTGTGTTAGCTAATCCAGGTTTATCATTTTAAAAGGCTAATTGATCATTAGAAAACCCTTTTGCAATTATGTTAGCACAGCTGAAAACTGTGTGCTGATTAAAGAAGTAATAAAACTGGCCTTCTTTAGACTAGTTGAGTATCTGGAACATCAGCATTTGTGGGTTCGATTACAGGTACAAAATGGCCAGAAACAAAGACATTTCTTCTGAAACTCGTCAGTGTATTCTTGTTCTGAGAAATGAAGGCTATTCCATGCAAGAAATTGCCAAGAAACTGAAGATCTCGTACAACGCTGTGTACTACTCCCTTCACAGAACAGCGCAAACTGGCTGTAACCAGAATAGAAAGAGGAGTGGGAGGCCCCGGTGCACAACTGAGCAAGAGGACAAATACATTAGAGTGTCTAGTTTGAGAAACAGATGCCACACAAGTCCTCAACTGGCAGCTTCATTAAATAGTACCCGCAAAACACCAGTCTCAACATCAACAGTGAAGAGGCGACTCTGGGATGCAGGCCTTCTAGGCAGAGTTCCTCTGTCCAGTCTCAACATCAACAGTGAAGAGGCGACTCTGGGATGCTGGTCTTCTAGGCAGAGTTGCAAAGAAAAAGCCATATCTCTGTCCAGTGTCTGTGTTCTTTTTCCCATCTTAATCTTTTATTTTTATTGGCAGTTTGCCCTGTGAGTTTACTTCACAACCTCTCCCTCTCCCTCTTCCTGTCCTCTCCTCTCATTCTCTCCTGTTCTCTCTCTCCTCTCTTTCCTCTCCTTCTTTCTTGTTCGTTCTCTCTCTCTCTCGCTCTCTCTCATTTCAATTTAAGGGCTTTATTGGCATGGGAAACATATGTTTACATTGCCAAAGCAAGTGAAATAGATAATAAACACTTTGCGAAATAAACAATAAAAATGAACAGGTAGCATTACTCTCACAAAAGTTCCAAAAGAATAAAGACATTTCAAATGTCATATTATGTCTATATACAGTGTTGTAACGATGTGCAAATAGTTCAAGTACAAAAGGGAAAATAAATAAACAAGAATATAGGTTGGAAGTACAATGGTGTTTGTTCTT
>NW_019956688.1:0-1149 GCF_002910315.2 Salvelinus sp. IW2-2015
CATTTAATAGTCATCACAGGAGGTTGCTGGCACCTAAATTGGGGAGGACGGGCTTCTGGTAATGGCTGGAGCGTAATTAGTGGAATGGTATCAAAGACATCATGGAAACCATGTGTTTGATGCCATTCCATTTACTCCATTCCAGCCATTATTATGAGCCGTCCTCGCCATCGGCAGCCTCCACTGATATTCATGCATTAGTCATGGGGTCATCAGTCGACAAACTGTTGTTACATAATACATATAAATAGGCCCTATATGCTGTTTCGCAGATGCTTTTATCCAAAGCGATTTGCAGTAGTGCGTGCCAGGAAAGGGTGTCCCCAGCAGGAATCGAACCCTTGATCTTGACATCGCATTCGCCCTTCTCTACCAACAGACTCACACAGGACCACATAAACATCTGTTATGTTAGTTTTAACATTGTTATGAATTGTTGACATTACTTAACTACTTTTAATGTGACAGAAACAATCAAATCAAACCAAATGTTCACCTTGTAAATGAATAATTCACTGTTTTACAATTTCCAAGGCAACTTTATATATGCACATTTTCTGCTACAACAGTTAGACACTTTTTATGACTATTTTAATAATAACTTGAAGTCTGTGTCCATGTACCAGATATCCTACCTCCTCCCTGGATGGCAGGGACACTTTATGTCTTTAGTAGTCAAGCGTTAAGGGCGTGATCTCCTACATTATGAATGCATCAGGTTCCGGCATGGGAAATGTGGAGGCCCAGCACGTGCGTCTTCTCTCCCCTTCCTCTTTCACCAGAGAAGAAGAGAAAAGAGGCCACATTAGGTCTGGCTTGTTTTATGACACAGGGGACAAAGTATTTTTAAAATCCTCTTGCTTGATATGTGGTGATTTTCTGTGAAATGGGATGGGTCAGGGGAGGCGAGACAACATAACTGGGGGTAACAATATGGTCTTCTTATGCTGTCGTCATAACTTTTGACAGTGCGGTGCCTAATTGAACATAATCTAAGATACATAGAATTTGTCTTAAATTGTCTTAAACCAAAATGAAATTCTTCTTCTTCCAGCATGTATTCAAATAAAATTGAATCATTCTATGAAAATGTAAGTCTTGTAGTTGTTTGGGATATTCGACTGTCTGAGGTACTATGCAAAGCATTCT
>NW_019956689.1:0-1149 GCF_002910315.2 Salvelinus sp. IW2-2015
ATCGGTGGTGATGGTGTTTCCTATCCTCAGTGCAGTGGGCAGCTGGGAGGAGGTGCTCTTATTCTCCATGGACTTTACAGTGTCCCAAAACTTTTTGGAATTAGTGCTACAGGATGCAAATTTCTGTTTGCAAAAGCTAGCCTTAGCTTTCCTAACTGACTGTGTATATTGGTTCCTGACTTCCCTGAAAAGTTTCATATCGCGGGGGCTATTCGATGCTAATGCAGAACGCCACAGGATGTTTTTGTGCTGGTCAAGGGCAGTCAAGTCTGGGGTGAACCAGGGGCTATATCTGTTCTTAGTTCAATTTTTTTTGGAATGGGGCATGCTTATTTAAGATGGTGAGGAAAACACTTTTAAAGAGCAGCCAGGCATCCTCTACTGACGGGATGAGGTCAATATCCTTCCAGGATACCCGGGCCAGGTTGATTAGAAAGGCCTGCTCGCTGAAGTGTTTAAGGGAGCGTTTGACAGTGATGAGGGGTGGTCGTTTGACCGCGGACCCATTACGCACGCAGGCAATAAGGCAGTGATCGCTGAGATCCCGGTTGAAGACAGCAGAGGTGTATTTAGAGGGCAAGTTGGTCAGGATGATATCTAAGAGGTTGCCCATGTTTATGGATTTAGGGTTGTACCTGGTAGGTTCCTTGATAATTTGTGTGAGATTGAGGGCATCTAGCTAAGATTGTAGGACGGACGGGTGTTAAGCATGTCCCAGTTTAGGTCACCTAACAGTACAAACTCTGAAGATCGATGGGGGGCAATCAATTCACATATGGTGTCCAGGGCACAGCTAGGGGCTGAAGGGGGTCTATAACAAGCGGCAACGGTGAGAGACTTGTTTCTGGAAAGGTGGATTTTTACAAGTGGAAGCTCGAATTGTTTGGGCACAGACCTGGATAGTATGACAGAACTCTGCAGGCTATCTCTGCAGTATATTGCAACTCCACCCTCAATGCAGAGTTAAAAGGAAGAAAAATGTTCTCAATAAAAAAGGAAATTGGTAACACAATAAAATAACAGTAACGAGGCTATATGTACCGGTACTGAGTCAATGTGCAGGGTTACGAGGTAGTTGAGGTAATACTGTATGTACATGTAGGTAGGGGTAAAAGTGACTAAGAAATCAGCATAGATAATAAACAGAGT
>NW_019956690.1:0-1149 GCF_002910315.2 Salvelinus sp. IW2-2015
GCACAAAATTATCAAAACAAGTCCACACTGCAGCAAAACTGATGGCCTTCAAGAGCCAAACTGGGCTTCAATGTTGACACAGTTATAGATAAGGCTAGGTTGATGCCTGTTGGGTACATCCAACTTCCCGTTTAGAAAGTCTGAGGGGGAACATGGGCCGCCACCGACTAGTATCCTTTCCCATAATATACAGTGGCCTCCGTAATTGGGAAAGTGAAACATTGTCTTCTTTTGGCTCTATACTCCAAAAGTTTGGATTTGAAATCCAACAATGACTACGAGGTTAAAGTGCAGACCATCAGCTTGTGATGGAGGATATCTATACCGGGTGAACCGTTTAGAAATTACAGCACTTTTTGTACAAATTCACTTGTGTATAAAAGTAGTTAAAAGTTTAATATTTGGTCCCATATTCATAGCATGCAATGACTACATAAAGCTTGCGACTCGACATTTGTTGGATGCATTTTCTGTTTGTTTTGGTTGTGTTTCAGATTATTTTGTGCCCAATAGAAATAAATGGTAAATAATGTATTGTCGTTTTGGAGTAACCTTTATTGTAAATAAGAATACGTTTCTAAAACAGTTCTACATTAATGTGGATGCTACCATGATTATGGATAATCCTGAATGAATCGTGAATAATGATGTGTGAGAAAGTTGGAAGCACAAATACACTCCCAAGACATGCTTACCTCACAAATACAATAACAGGGGAGGTTAGCATTTTTGGGGTGGTATGATATTTGTGTATCTAACTTCAAACAAATAATTATTCACGAGTCATTCAGGATTATCCACAAGCTTGATGTAGTCATTGTGTGCTATGAACATCGGACCAAACACTAAACTTATTACTACACAAGTGAATTTGTCCCAATACTTTTGCTCCCCTAAAATGGGGGGGGGACTATGTACAAAAAGAGCTGTACTTTTTTTTTTAACAGTTCACCGATATGGATGAAAATATTCTCAAATTAAAGCAAACAGTCTGCACTTTAAGCTCATGGTCATTGATTTCGTATCCAAACTTTTGAAGTAGAGCCAAAATTTTAAAAATGCTTCACTGTGCCAATAATTACAGAGGGCACTGTAGGTATTTCTTGCATTAATTATTGAACTTATGACTCCCTCTGCGTCGGACAAACC
>NW_019956691.1:0-1148 GCF_002910315.2 Salvelinus sp. IW2-2015
CACTCGTAATACCTTTGAAGTGGGATTTTACCCATCCCAGGAGTAGATTCCATTTATTTATTTTGTTTTCACCAGGGTTTCACAAAAAAAAACATTTAAAAAAAGATAGGTGCAGTGAAATGTACAATATCAATGACAGTAGTATGGCGCCACTGGAGCAAATCAGGGTTAACCCCTTACACTTGTGGGAGTTGGACTATATTGATAGGACTACATTGAAATGTTTCTTACAGAATAAGTATCAAAAGCATATGCATGACCATTGTAGCAATTGAAAGGGAAGAGTTATGGGTAAATTATGAGACCAAAGTTGAGGAAAGAAATTGCTCACCTGACAAAAAACTGAATACAAACATTACACTGTTGTCTTCATGTGCATTTTACATTTGCTGTACTTTTCATCGCATTTGTTGATACAAAACCTAAAAGTACTCTGGACACAATTATTAATATGATAAAAATGTTCCTGGAAAATGTGGGGTACGTGCAACAAATAGTGCATTCGAAAAGTATTCAGACCCATTGACTTTTTCCACATTTTGTTACATGACAGCTTTATTATAATATTGATTAAATACATGTTTTCTTCATCAATCTACACACAATACCCCATAATGACAAAGGGAAAACAGGTTTTTCAAATGTTTTCAAATGTATTCAAAATAAAACAGAAATACCTTATTTACATAAGTATTCAGACCCTTTGCTATGAGACTCGAAATTAAGTTTAGGTGCATCCTGTTTCCATTGATCATCTTTGAGATGTTTTTACAACTTGATTGGAGTCTGTGGTAAATTCAATTGATTGGACATGATTTGGAAAGGCACACACGTGGCTATATAAGCTCCCACAGTTGACAGTGTATGAGTCCATGAGGTTGAAGGAAATGTCCGTAGAGTTCTGAGACAGGATTGTGTAGAGGCACAGATCTGGGGAAGGGTACCAAAAATGTCAGCAGCATTGGAAGTCCCCAAGAACACAGTGGCCTCCAACAATCTTAAATGGAAGAAGTTTGGAACCACCAAGATTCAACTTAGAGCTGGCCGCTCAGCTAAACTGAGCAATCGGGAGAGAAGGGCCTTGGTCAGGGAGGTGACCAAGAACCCGATGGTCACTGACAGAGCTCCAGAGTTCCTCTGTGGAGATC
>NW_019956692.1:0-1148 GCF_002910315.2 Salvelinus sp. IW2-2015
ATGGTGTATCAATACACCCAGTCACTACAAAGATACAGGCGTCCTTCCTAACTCAGTTGCCGAAGAGGAAGGAAACCGCTCAGGGATTTCACCATGAGGCCAATGGTGACTTTAAAACAGTTACAGAGTTTAATGGCTGTGATATGAGATAACTGAGGATGGATCAACAACATTGTAGTTACTCCACAATACTAACCTAAATGGCAGAGTGATAAGAAGGAAGCCTGTACAGAATAAAATATTCCAAAACATGCATCCTGTTTGCAACAAGGCACTAAAGTAATACTGCAAAAAATGTGGCAAAGCAATTTACTTTTTGTCCTGAATACAAAGTGTTATGTCTGGGGGAAATCCAATAGAACACATTACTGGTGGCTGCATCATGTTATGGGTATGCTTGTAATCATTAAGGACTGGGGAGTTTTTCAGGATAAAAAGAAACAGAATGGAGCTAAGCACAGGCAAAAACCTAGAGGAAAAKCTGGTTCAGTCTGCTTTCCATCAGGAACTAGGAGATMAATTCACCTTTCAGCAGGAGAATAGCCTGAAACACAAGGTCAAATCTACACTGGAGTTGCATACCAAGACGACAGTGAATGTCCTGAGTGGCCGAGTTACAGTTTTTACTTAAATCAATTTGTTAATCTATGGCAAGACCTGAAAATGGTTGTCTAGCAATGATCAACAACCAATCTGACAGAGCTTGAAGAATGTTGAAAATAATGAAAAGCTAATGTTGCACAATCCAGGGGTGGAAAAATCTGAATCGCTTCCAAAGGTGCTTGACTCAGGGGTGTGAGAAAGTATTGACTCAGGGGTGTGAATACTTATGTAAATTCGATATTTATGTATTTCATTTGCAGTACATTTGCTAAAATGTCTAACACAAATTCTAAAAACAAGTGGTATTGTGTGTAAATACATGGGTGAGAAAAAAATGGAATCCATTTTGAATTCAGGCAGTGACACAATAACATGTGGAATAACTGAAGGGGTACTATGTATGAATACTTTCTCTCTACTCTCTTTCCTTGTCTCTTCTCTCTCTCTCCCTTCTCTCTCTCTCTCCCTTCTCTCTCTCTCTCTCTCCTTCTCTCTCTCTCCCCCCTTCTCTCTCTCTCCCTTCTCTCTCTCTCTCCCCCTTCTCT